>NW_026889764.1:13267500-13550000 GCF_033153115.1 Saccostrea echinata
ATCTGTCAAGACATTGTATGAAAGAATTTGTAACATTTTTAAACAAAAAGAGTTTTTTAATTTTTATGCTTCATCCAAAGGATTTTCATATTTACATTTGGTGGATAGTTTTACTTTACAATAATACATTTGTAAACCTTTACACAATTTATAGAACACTCAAATAAGCTACATTATGTGCTCATGATTTGAAAATTGAAAGAGGAAGATATAATGATACCCCAAGGTACCAGTATTGTAGAAAATTTATTTCTGTACCATCGGTGATTTAGAAGATGAATTTCATTGTATACTTTTAAAAATGCCCAAAATAAGAAAATCTGAGATAAAAGTACAAATGTATATCTAAAACTACTACTCTTGTCACCCTTAGGTGTTTATAAATTAGTCCAACTGTTAACTATAATAGTCCAAATAGAAAGCAAATAATATACATAACCTTGGAAAATATATATTCTTTAATTTTGAAGGGAATTTCCAAATGTTGTGATCACCCTTACTTATTATGCTAAATACATGTATGTTGTTCATATGAGATATTGTATTTATGGATATTATTTATACCTAATTGAGATGTACATCTCTATGCTCAATAAAATCTGAAATATGATGTTATAAACTGATATGAAGTGGTTTTTGATGGACATACCCTATGCAAATAGCAGTGTGCAAATAAGTACATGGTGCTCACAGTCAGGTACATATTTTTTTTTTTTTCAAAAGGTAAAGTCATTTCCTATAGAGAAGGCCTTGATAGAGAACAAAATGAAAAGTAGAGTACCCAACAAACTGTTATCAAGTAAAAGAAGTTTAACACATTGGCTTTTCTTTGCATCACACCTTGAGAAAAGGTGTTACATCAACCTCCCCAATATATAAGTAGATTTTTTTTTAATTTGTGCAGATCTGAGGAATGTGAAATGACAGATTTGTGTAGCAACCTTAACACAGTCAGATGGATAAATGGCTTCAGTTAAATAGTGCTCCATCAACCACCCTTGTCACATTTTGTGAATTTAAGGAAGATGTCAACAAAACATACAGCCATGATAGTCTGACACGAACTAGGTACGACAATAAAACCTACCTGTACTTTGGGATTCTGACCGCACAGAAAAATAAAATAATCATAATAATTAAGAACTCTGTTCAGACACACATTTAATTCTATGTAGAGTTTGACGCTTTGCATGTTCTGAGACAAAGTATACGACACAGGCACTTGACGTTTTAAACCTTTCTCTTTATTGATAAAAATATCCCCAAACTATAATATTTTTATCAAGAAAAAAAAAGATTTAAAATGTCAAGTGCTTGTGGTATATGACTACATTGTATAAAGATTTATAATTAAGTACTAGATTTTAATATCAGATCAGAACATAACATGGTGTCGTATTTTTATGCAGTCGAACTCTTCGGTTGTTTTGTTAAGTTGTTTGTAAGCTAACTCTCCATCGTCAAACTTGTTAAAATTTATATTTATCTTAGATTTTCAATACCATATGACCATATCAATCATGATTGTACATACATACAATAAACCTATTTACTGGGTCATCTAAATTATCGTAAAACCATAAATTGTGAAATGTGGCTATATACAGCTGTAGCATCAAGGCATCTGATTTATAGATAAAAACTCATTAAACAAAAAACAAACAAACAAACAAATTAATGATAAGGCACCATGGTAAACTGAACAAAGAAATAAAATCTGACATTTTAAATACAAGATTTCATTGAGTACAGTTTTGTTGAAGCATGCAGCCATTAACACAAAATTTTAATATGCTTAAAAAACAAAAGCATAGCTAGGCTTGACTTTTTTATCATTTACTAAAGGAAACTTTCCAATGTAATGCTGATAAAGATGGCTGGGTTTTTTATTTGATGCATTTGATCAATATCACATTGGTTAATGTGTGTGTTGTGAACAAAGCCCACCCTGTTCATTATATCAAGATTTATTTTCAAATTTTTTAATTTAACTTTCCTTTAACAGTATATTGAACCTTTTAGTTACATACGTCAATAAATTTCTAAATATAAGATGAAAAGTTTACAATTTAATACAATGTAAATTTAATTGAGTTATTTAAATAAACCTGACTGTTCTACATGAAGTACCGCAAAATTTCTAAAGTGGTGACTGCATTTTCAATGAATATAAAATCTGATCAGCTTATTTTAGATCATTCATAAGCATACATAACAACTCATGACTACAAGTCGTAAACATCTTCAGTCATATCACACCACAACCCCCCGTCCAATCAATGTCCCCTTATTCCATGTTTATGCTTGCTCACATGTTAAAATTCAACATTTAAATTTCTTTTATTTCATTGAGAGCTCCAGATCTTTTGACATTTGTATCACAGTCCTTTTAAAACATTCCCATTATTAAACTTGACTACTGTGCAATGTATACAATTTCTCTCATGAATTTCAAAATAATTAAGCATGGTACATGCACGGCACTCTATACTGACTTAGACTATATATGCTAATAAAATGGGTACAAATCTGAAGAAAAAAAATTCAGTATTATGTAAAGACCATTAAATTTAGGATCAATTATAGACCAATAAAAATGTCAAATCTATATGCACAAATATATTTTGAGACATATTAATGCATTTCATTTTCTAACCAAACATTATTTCCAAATAGACTTTGTACTCTCTCTCCCTTTCTCTCTCTCCTGATGATATCATACCTTTGGACAGGACCACTTCTTATCGCACTTGATTTGAAGCTTTTTTCATAATCTAAATCAATGTTAAGGGTGTGTTTCTACAAGAAAAGAAAAGAAAAATCATTCATGTAAAAATATTTTGGTTCTGATCTTTAACAAGGTTTGATAGTGATCAATGGCAAATTAATAATATTAAACTTTGACCTGACATTGATAACTCAACTGAGGCAGAAAAGCTGGAAAACTACAGAAGATGCACATTAAATGTGCATGTAGTAAGACTGCATTATAAAAACCTTTTTTCTCGGACCATTACAAATTTATGTATCATAAATTTTTGTTTTGTGTTGTGTCTCTATTTTTTAGGAACTTAAACATGTTAAAAGTTAATAAAACTTGAATCATAAAACAATCCCAAGATCCTCTTTTTACTTCTGATTTATCAAAAAAGTTTAATAATTTTCATTTGTTCTACATAACGGTAATTATTATACTTTCATATCATTGATATATTTTTTTTTTATTTCAATTACATATGTAAGTCTTTCATAATTAAAAAAACTAGATATATGTCCATAGGACATGAATGCCCCGCCAAGGGTATATTAGTAATGCAACATTTTAACACAAATTGAGAAAAGTGAGGTCAAGGTCAAAGGAAAGGTCAAGGTCAAAAAATATTGCTGCAGTTGAATAGCTCTCATCAGTATGTATCAGCATATGACGTTTGATTCAGAAACTAATTTAAGAAAAGTGAGGTCAAGATCAAAGGAAAGGTCAAGATCAAAAAATGTTGATGTAGTTGAAAAGGTTACATCAGCATGTATTAGCATATGAAGTTTGATGAAAATATTATGAATGGTTTCTTTAAAACTGAGCTAAACACTAATTTAAGAAAAGTGAGGTCAAGGTCAAAGGAAAGGTCAAGGTCAAAAAATATTGATGCAGTTGAATAGCTCTCATCAGTATGTATCAGCATATGAAGTTTGACACTAATTTAAGAAAAGTGAGGTCAAGGTCAAAGGAAAGGTCAAGGTCAAAAAATGTTGATGCAGTTGAAAAGGTTACATCAGTATGTATTAGCATATGAAGATTGATGAAAATATTATGAATGGTTTCTTTAAAACTGAGCTAAACACTTATTTAAGAAAAGTGAGGTCAAGGTCAAAGGAAAGGTCAAGGTCAAAAAATATTGATGCAGTTGAATAGCTCTCATCAGTATGTATCAGCATATGAAGTTTGACACTAATTTAAGAAAAGTGAGGTCAAGGTCAAAGGAAAGGTCAAGGTCAAAAAATGTTGATGCAGCTGAATAGCTCTCATCAGTATGTATCAGCATATGAAGTTTGATAACACTATCTTGAATGGTATCTTTAAAACTGAGCTAAAAACTTATTTAAGAAAGTGAGGTCAAGGTCAAAGGAAAGGTCAAGGTAAAAAATATTGATGCAGTTGAATAGCTCTCATCAGTATGTATCAGCATATGAAGTTTGTTAAAAATATCTTGAATGGTTTCATTAAAACAGAGCTAAACATTAATTTAAGAAAAGTGAGGTCAAGGACAAAAGAAAGGTCAAGGTCAAAAAAATGTTGATGCAATTGAATAGCTTACATCAGTATGTATCAACATATAAAGTTTGATTACACTATCTTGAATGGTATCTTTAAAACTGAGCTAAACACTAATTTAAGAAAAGTGAGGTCAAGGTCAAAGGAAAGGTCAAGGTCAAAAAATGTTGATGCAGTTGCATAGCCCTCATCAATATCTATCAGCATATGAAGTTTGATAAAAATATCTTGGATAGTTTCTTTGAAACTGAGCTTTGAACAGAGCTAAACGCAAAGTGTGACGGAAGGACAGACGGAAGGACGGAAGGATGGAAGGACAGAAGGACGGAAGGATGGAAGGACGGAAGACGGACATGACACACACTATATGCCCCGGCCATATTCATGGCGGGGCATAAAAATGATTTAAATACTTGAGCAAAGCAAATCACAGAACTTTATACACTTATGAAGGAATGTACCGACTGCAAACACCTCTTTTACATGAAATAAACATTATCTTCTGACATTACAAAGCTTTAACCTAATTTAATGTACTTTCAAAAGTCAAAATTTCATTCCCTAACACACATCAACAATTCACCAACAACATCCACTTTAGATAAGCAGTCTTTTACATCATACAAGTGGATCAGTACATTTGTTTTGGAGTACCGTGACGTAAAATTAAAATGATAAATTGTACTGAGCAATAAATTGTGTCTACACTCCTAAATATCAAACAGGATTTGCTTTATCTTGATTATAAACATTTCAATATGGTGTATTCACATAGAACCGTAAAATTTAAATTTCATTTTTCTTTCTTTAAACTCCTAATTGAACAGTCAAACAAGCCACATTTCAAAACTGCTTTGACCGAAACTAATTTTTATTCAGCCAAAAGAGAATTTCTTTTCTGAGACACAGAAAATTTCATTCAGTAAAGTATTAGCTTCCAAACATATACAAGCAGGTCATATGACCAACTTGTTCAAGTTGTCTCGACTTTTTTGTTTGTACATGCAATTGGCTATCTGATAAACACACTTTATAAACCTATCTAATATCTTTAATTCTTTATGACAGGTTTTCTGATTCACCTGGCGACTGTTTCACAAAGAGATATCAATATTTACAAGACATCAGAGATCTTCCGAGTCTCCAAGACGTTATAGGCCACCTGATTTCATGTTCCTTGCAGTCTTTCCAGATTTATATGATCTTGTATCATAGGCGTTGGAACCAAGGGGGCTAGGGGGGCTTAGCCCCCCTCCCACTTTTTTGCAAAGATAGAAATAAATATAGACATTGAAAATTGAGGCTTACCCTTTTTTTGTTGGTTTAGCCCCCCCCCCCCCCCCCCCACTTTCAATTTGCTTCCGATGCCTATATGTGTATAAATGCATTTTTTCTACTTTGACCCTACGATTAACTTAAAGTCAATGACATGTACTTTTCTTTCCAACCATCCCTCAATTACTTTCTGTGTTCCAGTTCAATCAAGCCACTTGATTCAACATCAATACAAAAAAGTCATTATTTTAATGTCTGCTTGAGGAGCATCCCTTTGTTCGCTGTGACACAGCGAAATAATGAAGTGACTATAGACAAATGCCAACACACGGATTATTCAATATATAGATCAAATGCAGTTACTAAAGGAAAAAAATGTAGAATAATTAGAGAAATCAATACTAGGTCACAATAAATGGAACCCCAAATGTCAGCTGACTGGTTGTGATGGAAACCAGTAAACATCTCCATAGCAATAGAGACACAATCTTTATTTGATCTTATTAACACAGAACTGAACATATGTCTTGCAGAAGGACAGTATATTGCTACTTGATTGAGCTGCATGTTTTTATACTCTGACATTAAATATTTTGCTGCTGACAAGGACTGAATGTATTGTCGTATAGTATATACATAATTGATCTGTAAATCCACAATTCAAATTTAAATGATTCTCACAAACAACAATTCATTAAACCACATACACCAAGTCAAAAGTTGCATTAAAATTTTTCAATCATTACAATATTTATGAGAAATGTTAAAAGTGCTTACAGGGAGGTAATTACCCCTAAAGTGTTCTGAATGGTAATGTGATACTATCATTCTTTATATATACTCACACTGACATATTTCTAAAGTACTAAGAATGATGTCAAGGTAATTATTCAAAAAGTACTCTTAATAATGATTTTCCCCCTAATTCATTTGCAGGTTCAACCATTCAAGTCCAATTGACCTTGCTAATACAGTCAAACCTCGTTATCTCGAAGTCAATGGGACCAAGAAAATACTTCGAGATATCTGAGGATTCGAGATATCCAGGGTGAAATACTTAAAGAATAAGCGGTTGGGACTTCCAAATCACTTCGACATATCCATGGTATTCGAGATATCAGTGTTTGAGATATCGAAGTTCAACTGTACTAAAAAGAAACATACAAACAAATCAAAGTACTGTGAGTACTGATAGATGGTGGCATGAATGATTTTGTTTGTTTAACGTCCCTCTCAAGAATTTTTCACTCATATTGAGACATCACTATTGCCGTTGATGGGCTGCAAATTCAGATCTATATTCAGCACTCCAGGCCATTGAGTAGTGAGGGATCTTTTCTGACCAGCACTTACTGCGACACAGGACCTCGGTTTAACTGTCTCCACGTCCCGCAGTGGGATTTGAACCCGCTATGTGAGGATCGACTCCTTCATGTTCGTGACTCTAGAGCAAATGCTAACCACTGCGCCTCACGGCGACTGGCATTGAATGAGATAAAAAATTATAAGAATCTGTAAAATGATATAATGGAAATTACGAAATTTTATTGCAATTTTTCACGATACATGTTTTTAATAAGTAAACTATATTTCCGTACAGTAGTATAATGAGAATTTATTGCATGAAGTTTTCTACATTAGGTTTATTATAAAATAAGGATTGAATAAAAAAAACAAACTATCCTGAAATGCCAGAAACGAAACTTTGATCATTTCAGGGTTTTTTCTATATGTTCTATTGTGGTGTACAGTCATAATTGCAAATTTAAAAATGAAAACATATTTAAGGATGATGGACAGATTGAAATTATGTATTCAAATAATGGATTTTGGGATGTTTTAGTACTTTTCCCCATAAATTAATGCTTAATAAGTGTCAAACCCAGTTTACCCTAAATGTTAAATAATAAGGGAATCAAGGTTCCTAATATACTAATGTCGTGACCGAACATTTCTATTCTAAGATGCATGTTTTACAAAAATGTGTAATGAAATCGTGGTGTTTTGAAGTTAGAAATTTTGACTTTATAATTTCAAATCTTTACTCAGTGATCAGTAATCAAATTTTGCAATCCCCCCCCCCCCCCCCAAGAAAATACGATCAATTTTTCGTAACTTATTGGAAAAGTTTTTAAAATTTTGAGTAGAATTGAACCCACAATATTTTTAAACAAAAACTTACTTTTCATAAAGTATATGGTAAAAAGGGAAATGATGAATCACTTTTGGTCATGTACTGTAGACTGTGCGACATAAATAATATGCAGAAAGATAATGAAATAGACTTTATCCTTGGATTCCCATATTTGCCAAATTCCCTGGCTGTAATCAACTAGCTTATTTCTAAAAGCTTGAAAGACTTTAGGAATTGTACAGAAGTCTTACTTTTTTGTTTGATATATTCTGTTCGAAAAGAAAAAAAAAAGAAGAACAGAGAAACAAAATATTTGTCAGCCTCTATTTCTCCATTGTCTCAAGCCACGGTTCGGAGTCGGCATATAGTTCTCTTCAGAATGGGAGAAGATTGTATATTTTGGCTGTGGTTTGTGATGATGCTATTTCTCATACGTAATCTTAATATGCACTGACCCTGCTTATTGCTGCTAGTCATTGCGCAATACAAAATTTAATTTGTGAACACAAGCAGGAGAAGACTGACCTAAATTAAGCCCACTAAATTCGCAAGAAAATCCTAATATTTCATACACATGTATTTTAGTACCATTTTTCTTACACTTTTTAAAGGGTAAATTTCATTCGAGGCACGATAGAATTTTCAAATACGAATGAAATATATTGTTAACTTTTGTCCGTCACAGTCTTTTTAATTATAACTTTGATAAATTAGCATTCGTTCAGTAGTTTTTGTGTCCGAGATAATTAGGCAATGGCTTAATATTATTTATTTATTTATTTTTTTTTAGATAGAATCATAATAAACTTTGCAAATTTTATGGCATCGTATCTGCTCCAACAACTCTTTTATTAACTGATTATCGATAAGATCTCGTGATCTTTTTTTTTTCTTTCCGAAAATAAATATATATATTTCTAATATTTTATCGTCAGTAGATATTATAAATTCAAACAATCGAAAGACATCGTAAAATTACAGTTAACTTTAAAAGTTTTATTGTATAAAAATTCTACAAAATGTCTCAAATAAAACAGTTATCAAACATGCAATTCCGGAACAAGGAATGTGCAATCCTGGAATCATATTGTACTTTTGGAATTGGAGAAATTTGGATATCAATGCTTTCCTAGCATGAAGTATCTCATAATTAGGGAGTATCAAATTGGGAATGTCTCGTAATTACCGTTTGTCACATACATGTAACTAAGAAACCAACGTGCGTTTGTTTAGCAATTATAATTATTTGATTTCAAAGTTAAAATGTGAAACCATTATTCTCAAATATTTTTTCCTTAAATATTCTGACTATATTAATAAATATTATTTAAATTTTACACTAACACAATGTTAAATTTCTGTAGTTTGCATACGAATATACGAGTCAGTCTGTGTACGAATTAGTTATAGGTCGGCGTAATTTAATGAATATTCAAGAAGCGAGAAATATCGATAACGGCAAATATCAGGAATTAAGCTCTGTGTCCATCAACAAAATGTCTTTGAAATAACTTGAGAGTATTTCTTTACTATGTGCATTTTATTTTCAAACATTGAATCAACCCTATTTTCATTATTTTTACTCTGCAAAAATCGCCGCTAGGGTCCTCATGATTTTACACTGTTGTTATTTATAGCCCAAAAGCAGCAGCAATTAATAGCTGGTGGCTATAAATAGCCACCGTCTAAACACAAAACAAAGCAAACAAAATAGGATCATTAGAAGTACTTTATGAATAATTACCTTGTTATTATTCTTAGCTATAGGGAGAAAATCATGCATAAAGTACTTACAATGAGGTAATTGTTCCATGCACTGCGGATCAGCATCAGCATGGGGGACTGAAGATTTAGGAGGTAAATACTGACTGATGTCTTTTTTCGTTCCTCGGGAGCCAGAAGTGTGTTGACTCTGATGATTGAACTTCCAAAATCGGACACGGAAGCCATACCAAGGTTACTAAAAATAGACAGTCTCAGGTCAAAGCATGTATTTTTGTATGAGGATTATTTATAAACATCTGCAGGTACAATGTATATAACTAAACAGTTTTTTTTAAATACAGGAATAAATAAGGCATTAGCAATAAAATTAAATGGCAAAGTATCACACAATCTAATGACTTACATACTGGTACATTTTGTTATAATTCAATGGTATGTTAAAATTTACTTAAGTATTCCAAACATTTTGGATTAAAATGGAATTTTGAAATAAAATATGAATATATGTATGTACATGTACCAAGTTTAGAGGATATTCATAATACATTCACAAAATGAAGTAAAAATCTGAAGATACAGTATTTGTTTAGAGGTTGGCATAAAATTGATAAACTAAACCAACACAATAAAAGAAATTGATGTTTTCAGTGCCAACACATGCATCAACTCTCTCTCTATCAGTGCTTTCACTGGGGTGATTTGGAAAACTCCATACAAAGTGAATATAAGGTGATCACGTGACCCTAAAACCATGTCACACACAAGTTGACAGTGTTTGAAAGTTAATCCCATGTACATTCAAGACATGTGACCTTCAGCCAAGCATCATTTTATGCCCAACTAAGCCCTTAGAATGAAAATGGACATAATCCTGGTGGCCTGTCACCAATTTATTGGAACCAGGTCAAGTACAAGATATGGCTTCAAGATGAAAGAAACAGTATGGATACATTTGTAGGAGGTCTTGCTCTTGAAAATTACTGCCTTTTTTAATTTTCCATGTGATCCAAGAGTATCTCCATTTTTCAAATGCTGTCATTGAGCCTGCAAGGCTAATCGAACATATGCTCAAAAAAGGTGGGAGAGTTCAGCACTTTTCTTTTAAATGGAACCAACACAGTGTTTTATTTTCCTTATATAACTGGTACCGATAACAGTACCATTCCCAATGCCCAGAAACATTTTAAAATTTTCCCAATTTTGAGACTAAAAATTCCCAATTCAACTGCCCAGCAATAGACTATGATGACATCGTATTTCTTTTTATATGCAACATTGAACAAGTTGACTTACTGTTTCACTTAAATCAAAAGTAGAGATTAGGCGTAATATGGTGGGACCTGTGGTGTAGACAGCATAGTGTCGTACATTTTGACAAATTGAAGCATGAAAATGCGAAAACAAGGGACACTGATACGAAAAACAATAAATACATGTTGTTTATTCTTTAAAACATGGAGTAATAGGTAATGTAGTTGGAATAAATGCAAATACATTTCATTTGTTTAAATGACAGAAAATTCTCCTTTGCTCTGCTTCAATGCTATTTTTCCCAATTGTACCAGTACCGGACCCTTTCCCAATGGGTAGAAAAAAAATTGCTGCAACACTTTCAAAGAACTTTTACTTCACTTTGTTACCATTCACAAGGAATTCATTTCAGGTGAAACAAAAAATTTTCCAACAGTCTCCAAATAATGTGGAACTGAGAATTCATATAATAAATGCAAAAGTGCAGTCTTCGACAAATCCCGGGAGTCCGAAGCCTGGGACCTGGTAAAATTGGAAGCGGGCATATGGAAATTGCATACTTACAAGCCCCAAGGGCATGTAAAATCTGAGGCCTAAGCCTCCGTATTATCAAATTCAATAATGCCAATAACATTAAATGTACTTAAAAGTCTGATTTTTCATCTAAGGTGGAGCACCAAATAAAATTTTAACGATAGTTTATTCTACCATGATTTCCAAGGAACTCTTTTGCAAAGAAGACACAAAAAGTATATACGTTGAAAACAATACGTGACTTCCAAGGAACTCTTTTGCAAAGGAGACACAAAAAGTGTACAGGTTGAAAACAATATTAATGGCGAGACAATAGATCGATAGAAATGATTTCGGATCATTTCCTTGGCATGAAAAGGCAAATAAGAATAAAATTACTTGATAAAATTCTGGGCATGTAAATATTTGTTCAGGCTAGTGTAATAAGTGGTTAAACCTGCCCGAAGGGCATGTACTGAAAAAAAGATTTGGCGAAGATTGAAAGTGGATTTTTAGGGGTAATAACTTTGTTCTTATTTACTTTTAATCAATTCAATTAGATGTACTAATTTCACAAAAGTCTTTCTAGCACACTTAAAAGATATATATATATATATATATATATATATATATATATATATATATATATATATATATATATATAAAATATATATAGAATATATACAATATAGACATCCTATAATTAATATACAAGTGTTAATATATAAGTCTGTCCTCCAAAATCAGATACAACTAATTAAAAGCAGAAAGTAAGCCTGGAAAAACTAGTCATACTACAGCTTTATCATATCATGCATGTAAATACTGGGATTAAAGGTACTAACATTGTACAAATTAGGGAGACCAATATGTTGACGTCGACATTAGGGTTTTTTTTAAGGTCAAAATCAAGGGCCTGGGCCTTTCTATTTGGAAAAAATAGGGACATTTCATTTAAATTGGGAAAAATATAATATTTCATATTTAACATTTTCTACAAAAATTCAAATAGGAATTTTTTTTTTTTTTTTTATTTGCAAGGTATTTATTGTCAGACTTATTTTACATTCAGTCAATCAGATTTTAGAGCATGCATGCCTTTTAGATTTTTTTTTTTTGGAGCACAATTCCTGATATATGTTACTGAGTTCAGATATTTTTTAAACCATATTTGTTTCAATTGTCTTTGGGGAATTTCCTTTTATGAAATTGGGAAAAACACATTCTTTTTACCATTGGGAATGGGGCAAAATATAGGCCCTCTACAACTCCTAAAAATAAAAACCCTGGACATTGTACTAAATTTAATTTAAAAAAAAAAATGCATTCAGCATGTTCAGAGATGAATTCCAGTAAACAATATGATACACTTGAAAATGATGATTTATAATTTTGTTTTGTTTTAGGTAATATTAAGACCTTTTCCAATCGGCAGAGAGGTCAGACAGTTGATTCAACATGTGAGTGTACTTTATATTCCCTCTCTTTAAAAATGTTGAAAAAGATTCGATCACATTTTTTTGTTATACTATCTCTCAAAAATTTTAATATGTGGAGTCATATTGAAAGTGATGTGACTAATCTGACCATGGATGATGGTGTTTTTTTTCTTCCCAGGACAGCTTATCAGATACTGCTTAACATAAGCAGAAAGCTTCTTGTATCATTGATGATGGATCAGGAAAGAATCATTCATCACATGCCACAAACATGATGTAATAAAACTTGTTGCTGATTTTTGAAGACAAATGATGTGAGACTTGAATGGTACATGTATACCTGTATCTTATGTTGACACCGTGTCTTAACTTCAAACAACATAAATCAAAATATAGGTTTCACTCATCACCAGTGTTTCATAAGTTAAAAGTTGGTAACATTTAATAAGAACTGTCAGACAGCTACTATATACTATATACAGAGAAAAAAATTCTTGTTATGACAGACACCAGAAAGTGTTATAAAACAGCAACAGAAAGATGTAGAAAACTTGAGATTAAAATCAACAAATCAAATTTTGAGGGAAATATGGGAAAGAAAACTAGTGATTAGCACAATAAATCAACAGAAATGTCAGTACAAGAGGTGGAAGTGCGCTCAAACACCTGCCCAGTTACTATAGTAACCATGCTACTAGCCTACATCTTACCTGGCACTACGTGTGCCATCAAACTCCTGAGCTGGGGTCCCTGCCCTGGATATGCCTCGAATTGTCGTCACTGATGAACGACGGGAGTTTACTAAAGGTTCCTGTACTAATGATTGCATAGACCCCTTGTGTCCCTGGCTAGCAATATCAGAAGTGACATCAATATTTATCTCAGGTTTCTGAGGGGCACTACCAGTAAAGAACACTTCATCATTGGAAGATTTTCCATTGGTCACAACAGGTTTCTTACCGCTATCCTCTTTAACCATATCATCACGACCACAAGACACACGTGAAGATCGGAAACAATTAAGGCTAAAACAGTTACAGAGCTGGGGTTTTTCTGCTTCAACTTGATCATGAGAAGAATTATTTTGATTACTAACAACATTTAATTTATTTTCAGTGGAAATAGAAGGGGCCCTTGGCTGGGGCCGTACTGACCCAGACTGACTGAGAGTGGTGTCTATTGATTCCCGATGATCCAATGACCTCCTTTGACCTGGTCCTTCCTTGCCTTTGCTTCTTCGAGTTGACTGAAGAATGGACGTGTATGAGGCAGAAAAAACTCCATCTAGGTCATCCATGTCTTCCAGCTGCCCATCCTCCATTTCTTCTTTGAGTGCCTTAAGTACACTGTCTTCCATCCCATCACCTATTCTTTTCTTCTTTTTTAGACTGCTGGTCTTAATTTCTCTACTGCTTGGTTTAAGTCCCTGTGATGAGCTCACAGAACCACGGCTCTCTGGCCTGCTACTGTTTATCTGTAAACTTGATGTGCTTTGTGTTATGTAACCGTAATCTTCAGACCAATTACTTCCTTCTTGAATAGAAATATTTTCCAACGGTGTTGATGCATTTGATCGATCACCATGAAGATCAGATAATGAACCTGTCCTTGGAGATTTTTTCGATTTTCTCAGTGATCGTTTCTTTATTTGATCAGATGTCCAATGAAACACCTGTATGTGTTGAGTATTAGTCCTTTCTTCACCACTCAAGAAATCTGGAAAATCATTAACCTGAAAAAGAAACATACGACATCATAATTACAGACATTAATTTTCAGCATTTTTTCCCTTTTCTTAGACATTCCTTAAGTATATCCACTGAAAAGTTTTAATAATATGTCTTATGAACAAAATTGTAAAGCAATATGAGCTGCAACTTTGATGTCGGAAATTTTTGTTGCAATTTTGAATAATTAACTATTTCAATGAAAGAAAAAAAGAAATTTATAAACTTTTATTTCTTATATTTGCAATGGAAGAACTAATTTAAGCTTTGATTGAGGCAGAATTACATTTATTGTTGTCCAGTACGATATTGATTTGTTATATATACTACGAATGTCAGACACCTGGGCCCAACGACACCTCGGCCCAACTACATCTCGGCCCATTGACACCTCGGCCCTGACGGGTCAGCCTAATATTTGAGACACCTCGGCTCACATAAAAGACATCTCGGCACAAACAAAAATGTATTATTTTGAATATATTTATTCAATATATTCTGAAGCATTTTATTATGATAGGGACTATGCGAGAATTATGCGATGGATTATATTGTTATATATCCATGAAGCGAGAAAAAAAAATAAATGAATAATCTTCCGAGAGTAAATTGACGGTAATTAAAAAAAGATAATCCATTTCAAAGTGCTAATCGTTAAACAAACAAGAAGACGCGGCGCATCCTTTAGAGTCATATGGGGTGATGACAATGAGGAGTTAATTACGAGCAGGATTAAAGCTCCAGATAATAAGCACCGCCTTCAGATTTACCTGGACTGTGTACCCCCGTCAATCAAGTGAACTTAGGTCCATCATTGGGTGCTTGATATTTTTGATAGAAATACATATGTCAACAACTAATACAGATTTCGTTTTAAATTGTTTTAATCATATTTTAAATTTATAAATGCATGTATAGAGATTAGTTTAATGAAATATAAAAAAAAAATTGAAAACCAGTTAGTTTTTTAAAGACCCCCAGAAAATTTTTAAGTGAAAATAAACATTAGATTTTATGCAATTTTTAACATATCCTAACCAAAAAAACTGAAGAATTCTTAACATCATGAAATGAATAAAGTTGCATTGTAATAAGCAACAAAATGAATAAATAAATAGACCTCCCACCTCCCACTCAGTAGATACTTGCTGACATCGTTCAAAAATTCTGAAATTATCTGCTCCTATTCATCGTTTACATATCGTTATTATACATACATATAACAATACAATCACATTTTAATTCATTCCAATAAAAATCCAAATCCTGCTTTGCTCTTTTATAGGTCCCATCTCCGATGATCTACTTATATTTATATATAGAATCATACATATTTTGATGAAGAAAACTCCTGCGATTGATATAACAGAAAAATACAAAGTAAACAAGTGTCAACAATAGACAAAATACATACCAGGTCAACAGATATAATTTCCTTGAGAGGAACCATAACTTGGAGATCTTCCCGGCTTTTAGGCGGGTTCTCCGCCTGATAAATATATTCATCGTCCAGAACACAATATTTGAAGCCCTTATTCTCTTTTTCTGTCACGATGATGCATGCCTCGTATCCCCGCACGCGCTCGAACGCTTCCTCTGGCAAGGTGCGCTTGAGAAAACTCTCCAACTTGCTGTTTTTCTTGAACAAAACATCTGTGTTTCCCCGCGCCATGCATGCTCGTGGTTATTTTCACTGTAGTTTAAACTCTGATGTCAAATAACGACATTAGCTACCTATTACACGTTTACTCATTTCCAAACAATTGACACTGCTACCAAGCACTCCATTGGATTAATTGGTATGCAGGAAGTTTGTGTCAGAGGTCATATGGAGTTAATGTGGTTTTCTAAACAGAAGAGTTCTCTCAGAAGGAAAGATAACTCAAACAGAGCGTCTTGTACTGTCAAAATTTAGAAAATGCAAGTTAATGCTCTTAAAAACCAAATAATTTGATTTGTTATTTTTTTCTCGCTCTAACATTAACACTGATAATTTAAAATTTTTTATTTATAATGAGTATAAACTAGAAATTGATAAAAATTTTCAATATCTTGGAATATATTTTTTCTAGTAACAACTGAGGTACTTTTGATGATGCAAAATCGCATCTGGTACAACAAGCAAGAAAATCTATGTACTATGGTAAATTGTTCTTAGAAAAATCCAGGATATTAAATTAACCTATTGATATGCAATGCAACTATTTTGTTGTATGACATAGAAATATGGGGTTTTGAAAATTGCAACATTTTAGAATTTTTTCTTATGGAATTAAAAAAAAGCTAAAAAGTCTACTCCTCGTTGTATTGTTTATGTAGAGATAGGTACATGTAGAATACCACTTACTATACCAGTAAAATCTAGAATGGCTGGTTTCTGGCTAAGGAAGTTTTGTGTAGAAAAAATAGAAAATTTCCTTCACATTGAACTTACTTTTTTATCAGATTATTTCAAGAGGTTTTTATCGTTCAGAATCAGGGACCTATATACTATATACTATTCATACTTAGTATATAGGTTCCTGTTCAAAATGGCTCGTGGAAATTAAGAATATTTTACATGAATGTAATTTGGATTTAAAGTGGAATGCTCAGCATGTTGATAAATCATGCAAGATAGCGGATATGTTAAGAATACATTAGGAGGTAGTTTTATCCAAGGTTGGAATGTGATTGTAGTAAATTCTCCAAAATTGTGCCTTAATAATATAGTGTGATTTTGGTTTCGAGAATTATCTAAACATGTTACCATCTGATCGTAGATTACATTTGTGTAAATTTCGATGTTTAAATAATAACTTGCCAATTGAATCTGGTAGATTAAACCATTTTATACGTAGTATTGATAGATCTGAGAAGCATTGTATAATTTCTGCAATGATAATGAACTTGGTGAGGAGTTTCATTATTTATTTAGATGCCCTTTTTTGAGAATGAAAGACAGAAATTTATACCCAGCAACATTTATATGAATCCAAACACAATATCTTTTTTATGATTTGATGAATACTTGTAATATTTAAAACTAACAGGTTAAGAAAAGTTTTGTAAAGTTGTTCTTAAATCATTTCGTACCTGAACTTCCTACAACATAAACATTACATGTTTTTTAACAACTGTCGGTACTGTATATTGATCATAGAATTTTTTGTTCCTTATGTTAAATGATCTCGAGTTGATTTGTTTAATTGTTAAATTTCCATTATTTACATTTGCAAATATTTTTCTTAGATGAACCTATTGAAAAGAAAATATGTTCAATTCTGTATGAACTTATTAGGGGGTCAGAGGTCATGGCGTGACCGAATCACACAGCGAGATAATATCTTGTCTACATATTTCTGTCACGGTGACACTGGTTTCGGAACTTCTAGTTCTAAGCCGTTAAAGCGATGAAAAAGATAAAATTATTGAAACATATATGTTTTTTTTCGTTCAACAAATGATCATTAGTTCTTTCTTCGGTGTGAAGAATGTGTTTAATTAGTAAAAAATCACGCTTACCTTTTTAACCCGAATTCCTCTGAAGGTATGTAAACTGAAGACGATACCACCGCTTTTGACTTCATATATTTAGAACTCATACAATAAAAGTAAGATTATTCTCAGTAGCGATCATGGTTTTTTTCATTATGAACAGATATTTCCTGAACTGGACTGCTGAACATCAATGTAAGTATTCAAATCTTGGAGCGAGGCGAACTCTCACGACCAAACAGCTTCTAGGTCATTGCGCGTCACAACATAGCAATACGGCGGGCCGTTCGAGTAATAAATGCAGTTCTTTTCAGAATATTCGTCTCAAATGTAAATAAAAGTAATAAACAACAATGTTAAAAAGTTCACTGGGAAATGAACTTGGTTGGTACGTGATCAAATCTTCTGAGAAGCCCTTCGGGCTTCACAGGATTTGATCACGTGACCAACCAAGTTCATTTCCCAGAGAACTTTTTAACATTGTTGTTTATTTCTTAATTGTGCTAACATACCCATGTTAGGAATTTAGTGACATTAAAAATGTCTCATAGTCGATCTCGTAATCTCTTTAACATCAATGAAATTGGTGCCAGGTTCATTATAATCTTTTATTCTGTTTTTTATATATGTTTACTATACAGATGTTTCGTCGGTGGACTAACATACTCTTTGTTGGGAGCATTCATCATAGGCACTTGATGTTTCATTTTTTTTTCTTCATTAAAAAAAAAAGACTTACATGTAACCCCATACCTATACCTATATGTGGCAGAGTGGATTTGCTTTAAAAAATAATGAATAAAGAATAATTATTTATTATCTCAAATGTTGTTAAATAGTTTTCATTAATCATTCTCATCATTGCACTTTTATCTATTTCACTTGCATGTTACTACTAACTATTCTGGCTGGCTGACCACGTCCACCTTTGACATATGCTGTAAGTACACGTAATTTTATTGGCCAAGGGTTTTGATTATTCAGGGTAGTTTACAGGGTAGCTTCTCGTAATATAATTTCTTTGGTTGAAAGAGAGAACGAGTGAAGTTTTGAAATAAAGTTCATTGTATTTCTGTAAGGTATTATTTTCAGTTATCGGATTGATTGTAAGCAAAGCGAGATGTAGATATTGTAATTTGAAAGTATAATTTTATTATTTTTATGATCAGCCATTGTCTTGAAATTAATTATACGACTGAAACTGTGATTATTGATTATATACATGTAGGTTCAGATTTGTCATTGTGAGAACCCGCAGAATACCTGCATAATCTGCCAAATTCCATAAATTGGTACGCTATGGCAATTACTTTTTGTTTATATGTTTTTAATACATGTATATTCTGATAAATTATTCATGTATTCATCTGAGCACGAATTTTGGTAATTCGTAAGAGTTATTCCCCTTTTTACGCATTCCTTTAAAATTGGTTAAATCTATTTTTAATAAAATCCGTGTCGATCTATGAGGACTGCATATAATTAATTACACTACTCATGTCATTTACTTTTTGTGTTTTATTTCTTATAGGGCCATTTGTTTTCTTTGTTTGATTGATTGATTCCAGTGGAATGGGATCCAATAAATGTACAAACCCTTATACCAACCGTGTTATTCTTCGTCTATATAACACAATCATATTTTTTTCTTTACTGAAAAAAAAAATCAGTAAAGAAAAATATTTAACATCTACTGTCTGTGGTTTTTGTCGACAATTTTTTTTCCATTCAAGGTATGGGGGTAATTTAAAAAAAAAAAAAAGAAGAAAAAAATATGTCAAGAGCCTAGCTGTAATGGCGATATGAGATTCTATGTCTAGATCTTTTACAATTTATTTTCAAACTTTGCACTTTTTGCTCTCCCTTATATTTCTTTTGCTTTCTTATTTATTTTTCCCCTAAGAAAACAAATAAAGAGTACTTTAAAATTACTTTTCATATTTTCTATAAAAAGGGAAAAAAGAAACACAGAAAGAAATGTATTTAAATATACATGTACAACTTATATATTGCCCTATAAGATAAGTGTAAGTAGATAAACTTCATTGACCGGCGCTTAAATTTTGTATTTATTTATTGATTTATTTATTTTTATTAAATGCTTCTTTGTTCATTTAAATAACTCCGATTTTATGCATAACCCGTCTCGATCAATTAAATTATTTAAAGAGAGAGAATGAGTTATAAATACGCAAAATATTACTCATTTTCTGGTTTATTCATCTTTCTAATAACTCTTTTCTTTATACGGATCATGGGGAAATGAACTCAAGGAAAGAGAACTAATAAAAGAGAATTGAAAATACATAATTGTAGAGAAGGTTATAGCGTTCTCTGTCAAAGTGTTCCCTAGAGTAAAACGGCGTCTCTCCAACCTGTACAGTTGGGGAGGGGGGTATAAAGTGAATATAAATACTATACATGTACATGTACGTATGTATTTGTCCACTTATGTATTCACTTACAGTCCTTAACAGAGTAAAACAGGTTAATACACTGGAAAGTTGAAATTAATCGTCTGACACCTGAGTGTAATGGATGTTATCCAGACAGATGACGCAAAATTCATTGAAGCTGAAATAGATAATCTGGCATGTCACCAGTACATATCATTGATAATGAATATCTTTCTCTTTAAAGTGCATGGATTTACATTTTCACTTAAGATATTAAATTTCAAATGAATTCCTAAAACCAAAATTTGTTGCTATAATTAAACTATGCTGTACAGTATATGTAAGTGTGATTGATACATCAACGGGTAGTAATCAAATATAATAGTACATCTCCTCGAGAAATTCTTAAAAACACAAAACTAACAAAACAAGTAAACGGGTAGTCATTTTATTGCAAGTCAAATCTTATGAGCAAACAAGATATTTCCTGAGATACAGAGAAAAGAAATGAGAGAGCTTATGTACACGGATGTATATCATGAACAATTAAAATGCAGAAATTTTAGAACCTAGCTAAACTCTACAATAAGTTAAAGTTAGCCTGTGAGAGATTGAGCAGGAACGCCATTTACAATGTAAGGAGCAGCGCAAGTTTTGCTGATTTCGTTCCAGATCAAATTCGTTGGGCAGTCCACTACGTTAGCTTGACCCCATAGGTCGCACTGGATGAACTTGCTTTTGTCTCCTGGGTAGGGGTGAAACAGATCGTCAGTGGTGGTTATTGTGGATCCTTTCTGAGCACAAAGGGTGGTTAGATCCACGGTGCCACCAGTTCCGGTACCACTTCCTGTTCCGGTTCCCATTCCAGTCCCACTTCCGGTACCTGTTCCGGCTGGGTTGGGAACGACGTTATCCGTTCCGATGTCGTAAACACAAGAGAGACGACTCTGTTCCCAAACAAGCCCGGAGGGGCAGTTGAGAATATTGGCGTTTCCTAACAAATCACACTCGATGAATCGGTACTTGTCAAAAGCGTAAGCAAAGTAAATGTTACCCCTGTTTATATTTAATACAGAGCAAGGGTTGGAGGAGGGTTTACTGGTGACGACAGGAACAGGTGCTTGAGTGGTGGTTGTAGCCGGCATCACCGTGGGAAGGCTTCCCCCGCCAACTGTTGAACAGGAAGATGTGCTGGCTTTGTAGGTTAATCCCTGTGGACACTGAATAATGTACATACGTCCAAGGAGGTCGCACTGGATGAATTTGGAGGCGTCACTAGGGTGGGGATAGTAGATCCTGCCCTGAACATTGTTAACACAGGGGTTAGGTACGTTGGTGAATGGATCTGGAAAAAGAAGAACAAATACGTAATACTTCTAGGTTTGTAATACAATACAGCAATGGACAATTATAAAACTTCATTAGCTTAGAACGCAAAACAGTAAGGTTTCTACGATATGGCGACAATCCGAGTCCTTCCTTATCTGTTATTTTGACAAACTCAGAGTATGCAAAAGCCATGCACATTTCCTGTTTTCAGTTTTGCAATATAAATTCAGAATATGCGATAATGATATATATTATAATTTATATGTAAGTGGCATAAAAGGTGAAGACAAATAGAAATATATTAAGTGACCATGGAAGAAAGAAGGTGAAATCTAGGTACCATGGACCAATGATGGCAACAATTCTCCTCATAAACAAGTGAGTTCTTTTAAGATATATAATACTTATTCTGGTATTTGATAACCTTGTAACTTGATCAAAATTTTGCAGTTTCAGTAGGAATAAATTGTGTAGAGGATATGACCATACATGTATACCACTCACGGTTCTTTGTAAATAATGAAAATAAATGTATGCTCACCAGGGCATCCAGCTTGTCTCTTCACTGAAAAGAGAAAATTGATTAGTCTCCTGAGTGCAATTATTTTTTGTCAATTAAATGACGATTTTCAAAAAGTTAGAAAAAAGTACAAAATAATTTTCGAAGCGTGTTTGAATCCTATAAATGTTTAAGGTCTTGCTGTATAATCATGAGTAGAAAACTTTCGGATTTAAACATTTATTCCCGACGCCTTTGTCTCCGTGCAGCTTTATGGAACCTACTATACACAATGGAGATATAATCCTATTCGCCTGCGAGTCCACAAGAGAAAGCACAATGCTCATTAGATTTTACATATAAATAATAAAATTTTACGATTCATTCTCTGGAATTATATTTTTTTCCCGAACCATGGTTGAGTTTCGGTATTTTATGTGCGTTTTCTTCTTCATGAATGGTTTAAAAAAGATAATATACAATAACTATCATTGAAAAAATTTGAATTGCATGCATATATTCCATGTGTTTAAAAAAAATTGTTATTGCTTAAAATTCCTCAGCCCCCCCCCCCCCCGATTTGCCCTAAATCTGCAAAAAAAGGAGGATGCTTATAATATCCTCGCCTCATCCAGGCATGCGCATGAAATAACCCTCGGTGCGCGCCTACCAAGTACATCTTATAAGATGTACATATATGTGAACCTTAGAAGACTAATGATTTTGAGGTCAATCTGGAATTTTACATGAAGAATGCATGGCAATTTTTATCCATTGATATCGGAATAATTTGACTACTTTGACATGAATTTGAACTTTTCTCTTCACAAAAGTACTTTCAATTGATGCAAGCATCACCTTAAATCATCAATTACATTTGCATAGCAAATAAACATTCGATTTGAAAGTCGATTTCTAACGATTTTTTTCTCTCTCGGAATTTCCATACTCACCCAGAGAACCAGCCGACACAAGCCCGAGACAAACAACAACGACAGTTAGGGAGGGAAACATTTTGCTTGCTTGACAACCCGAAATGCGAATTATTCCACAAAGAACACAAGATATATATAGTAGCGGATACGGGGTACATAGGGGAAATAACCGGCCAAAATTTAGCTAAGTTAAAAATTGACCATAAATTATTTCAGTAATCAAAATTTAAAACTCCAAAACCATCTCTGGATGATTTTTGAATCTTTTGCAATAAATAGCTGTGTCTTGAAAAAAGAGAAAGTTGTCAGAATCTACCCACATTTGGTGCCTCCTGAAATATGAAATTCAGTACTTTGGGCGGTTATCATGAAGGTAGCTATAGTTCTATTTGTCCTAATCCTATCGGATATCTGTATTTGTCAAATGGGCAATGCTGGGTGATAGGATAGCTCCGCGAGCCAGCGTCTCTCCGGGCGCCTGTTTACCTTCTGGCCGTCAATGTTTACAGAAATCAAAAAGTCACAAACACCCCTCCACAACAACCTTACATAATTGTAACACAAAGATTTACTTTAATTACCAGATAAAGGTTCAAACGGTTGACAATAATAGCATTGTTATAAACGGATGGGTTGGGTTGGCAATTTTTTCATTGCTTAAAATTTAATCGCCATGACAGGTGTATGAGAAAAATTTGAAAAGTATAAAAAAAAAAAAAAAAGAGAACTTTTTTTTTCAAGGAGTAATAAATGTCATATCATATGTTTGATTTTTTAAGATTGGTCGAACAATTAACTGTGATGATTTAATGACTTTATCGCTATAACTTATTTCATATATTTATATATTGGTGTCACTAAAGATATAGCAGAACAATGAACAACAAAAGAAGAAACAATGAAGTAAGATATACATATATACATATAACTCTGATTTAGGGACTAAGGAGACCAGGCCATAATATGTGGCTTAGGGAGACAATATACACGTACCCACTTCTTAATTTTTTTTTTTTTTTTTCTAGAAAGAAATACCAAATCAGTGATCTATAGAGCACCAGTTATTTGTCTCTTGCATTGATTTTAGCCCTACACTAATCACAGGTACTTGTGGACAGGACCCCCCCCCCCGCCCCCCCCCCCCGATATTCAACCCCGGGGCTTGTTGGATATTTTTTTCAGAAATTATATTTATTGCACTTATTCATCATGTGCGTGTGGGTATTTTTGTGTGAAACGATTATTTTGGGGTTTTCACGATTTTTTTCCTATGACACACATGATGAATAAGTGCAATAAATATAATTTGTGAAAAAAAATGTCCAACAAGCCCCGGGGTTGAATATCGGGGGGGGGGGGGGGTCCTGTCCACAAGTACCTGTGCTGCTAATTAAGAGATTATTAGCCCAGAGTACCTCGTTATGATATCCATGTTTAACTCTAAATGCCCAATTCAGATGAACCTAAAAGTGAATGCAGACAGAGAAAAGACTTTAGACCAAGTACAGTATTCTTCATATTGCCTTGCTGAAGTCTCAAAGTTCACAGTGGACTTAAAGTAGTTTTTCCTGCTATTTATTCCTAGCTTCTTTAAAACCAAATAGTCATTGAGTGCATTCACTTTCCAATTACATGTATTTGATGAAGTTCTGACACATAACTATATTTGTTTAAATTCTTTGTGATTTAAGAATATGTTTGTCATATTAAAACCATGACTACTTGTACATCTACTTCATAAAATTTCAAGGTTGTGATTAGGATTCAGTAAAAGTTAAGCCCCATCCAGTATAGCAATATGTAAATAGCATGTTTTTATTTACATATTTGCTATCATTAGACTTGCATAGACCATAAACCAAAATAATTCAAATGCTTTAAAATCATTTGATTTTCACAGCTAGTCAAAATACAGTCACTCAAGTATACCTTTTGAAAATTTAAAAATAAAAGCTTTGCGAAATGAAATGATAGCTTTACATCAATTTTTTTAATTACCATACCAAAGCACAAGATAGTTCAATTCTCACATAATCCAATGATCCGTGTTGTGATCTGACATATTTAAAATTTAAGATGTCTCACATTTAGTTCTGTATACATTATATAGCAGTACAATGTGGCTCAAACCTAGTATCAATTAAATGAATCCTTTCTATTCATTTTTTAAAACAAGTTTGCAGAGTGAAAAGTATAATACGTAAATAGAAAATGTTGATACATTTATTGTCTGCATGTGATAGAAAACTTTTATAAATTATCATTGCCAGACATTGTATCACAACGGCTTTTACAAATTAATTCAATACATTCAAAGGTATACAAATCAAATTATTTTCATCCATGATTTTATCATTTAAGAAATCCCGATGGGCTTCTCAGAAGATTTGATCACGTACCAACCAAGTTCATTTCCCAGTGAACTTTTTAACATTGTTGTTTATTACTTTTATTTACATTTGAGACGAATATTCTGAAAAGAACTGCATTTATTACACGAACGGCCCGCCGTATTGCTATGTTGTGACGCGCAATGACATAGAAGCATTCGGCAAACCTCGGCTGATTCCGTCACATTCGGCAAACCTCGGCTGATTCCGTCACCTTCATCAAACCTCGGCTGTACGAGGAAACTTGATATGCGTCTCCGCTTAACATTTGTGATAAGTCTGCCTGTTTACCGCTTATGGAAAACGTAACGCTTTGAAAACGATAATAAACATGCATCTGATATACGACGAAAATTTTCAAAAGCATATAGGTTACACTAAGAATAACACTTACCAAGAAAAATGCACTTAGTATCTTTACATAATCACACGTTTGTTAACGGATCGAATTCAGCACACTGTGCACGTAAATGTAGGGCGCAGCCATATATTGCGTATAAAGTAGCTCCGGTTCAATGGAGGTTTACATGATACAGCCGAGGTTTGATGAGGTACGAATCGGCCGAGATGTGCCGAGTGGAAGCTGTTAATTGGTCTTGAGAGTTCGCCTCGCTCCAACATTTGATGTTCAGCAGTCCAGCTCAGGAAATAGCTGTTCATAATGAAAAAAACAAAACAATGATCGATACTGAGAATAATCTTACTATTATTGTATGCCTTGAGTTCTTTATATATGAAGTCAAAAGCGGTGGTATCGTCTTCAGTTTACACACCTTCAAAGGAATTTTGGGTTAAAAAGGTAAGCGTGATTTTAGGCTAATTAAAAACATTCTTCACACCGAAGAAAGAACTTATGATCATTTGTTGCACTAAAAAAAAACCATATGTTTCATTAATTTTATCTTTTTCATCGCTTTAACGGCTTAGCAGTTCCGAAACCAGTATCACCGTGACAGAAATATGTAGACAAGATACATGTATCATCTCGCTGTGTGATTCGGTCACGCCATGACCTCTGACCCCCTAATAAGTTCATACAGAATTGAACATATTTTCTCTTCAATAGGTTCATCTAAGAAAAATATTTGCAAATGTAAATTTATAAATTCTGTTGAAAAAAAGCTGCAACATCCATTATATAAAATGAACAGTAGTTGGCACTGATGGTACTTTAATCCCCTACTTTGCCCCCCCCCCTCCCTCATGGTTCATGATTTGAACAAATTTAAATCTTACACTACCTGAGGATGCTTCCATAATAATCTGACTAATTATCAGGGCTTCGCTATTCTTGAGAAGAACATTTTTTCAGGATTTTTTTCCTAAATATCCCTATGTAAAACTTTGATCCCCCATTGTGGGTCCACCCAACCTCAAGGGGTCTTGATTTGAACGAACCTAAATAATAAATATACAATACCCGAGGATGCTTCCATATTAATATGAATCAACAAGACTTTGCTATTCTTGAAAAGAATTTTCACGATTTTTCCCATATATTCCGTTGTAAAAATTTCATCCCCCATTGTGACCCACCCTACCCCGGGGGTCATGATTTGAGCACACTTGAATCTACTTTACCTGAGGATATGTCCATATAAATATGACGAAACGTGGCATTGTTGTTCTTGAGAAGATTCTTTATGATTTTTTCTAAATATTCCTATGTAAAATTTTGATCCCACATTTTGGCCCCACCCTACCCCGGGGGATCATGATTTAAACAAAGTAATCTACACTACGCAAAGAAGGTTTAACATAAGTTTCCACTTTTTTGGCCTAGTGATTCTTGAGAAGAAGATTTTTAAAAGATATCACACAATTTTCACTATTTCATAATCATCTGATGGAAAAAGGATAGGCCCCTCATTTGAACAAATTTGAATCCCCTTCACCCAACGATACTTAGGCCAAGTTTGGTTGAAATTGGCCCATTGGTTATGGAGAAGAAGATTAAAATGTGAAAAAGTTTATGATAACAACAACGATGACGATGACAACAACGACAGACAACAATCAAGTTTCGATTAGAAAAGTTCACTTGAGCATTCGGCTCAGGTGAGCTTATATAAAAAATGAATATTACAAGACAAGACGCTTATTTTGTTGTGTGTTGCGAGTGCCTGTGACTGTAGCGATTAACTGGTTTTTACAGTTATGTGTAAATTAGGGATGCCATTTTCCCAGATAGCATAGTTCAATAATTGGGGGGCTTCAGTCAAGCAATAGTAAAGTACTAGTACTCATTTAAAGTGATTTTTTTCTCATGTCTGTTTAGTTCCTCTCCTTACACAAATAATGTAATCACTTGATGTCATTTAAAGGTGCTTTGGTCCAGCTCAGTTATTGATTTCTGACTTGAAAACAGTTATCAAAACGTAAAAAAGTGTTTTAAATCTTATTTATGCAATTTGTGCGGGAAACAAATGCAACCAGTAAATAAATTTTGAAATATAAAAGCATGCGCGCATCTACCTCCAAAATTAAAGGTATGCTTAAGTATGTATTAATTCTTTTTCTTTAAAAAAAATGATCTACATCAGAGGTGGGTCTAAGCTTTGACACCAAAAGACCAAACGAAGAAAAGCATTTCTCTCAATTTATTAATTTTCTTCATGTTATTAACTTGAATTTAGAATTAGTATGAAATAAAAGCGCCATTTTAACAAGGAAGTAAGTTTAAAAATTTAGTCGATAGTCAGTATCACTGAATAAAAAAGTCAAGTACTCAAATAATAATTGGCATTCCTAGTGTAAATAGAACCACTCAAATGAACATCATTACTGTACAGGAAAATTTTCGCCCCCCCCCCTCTTTTTTGCCAATTTTGCACTAATCACAGGTGGGCGAATCCAAAGAACACCGTATAATTTCTTAAACAGAACTGTGACTTGGCGAATTTAAAACGGGGCAAAATTGTTCGCAAGTTCGAAATGGCGAAAATAACACGGGGCGAAAATAACTCTGAATACAGTATGCCTCTATTTAAGTAAATCTTTATACATGTCACTGAACACTTCATTTTTTACATAATTTTATTTTATCATTTAACAGTGTTTGATAGTATACACATATTTCTTGACTACAAGGGTACATTGTAACAGTCAAACTGTTGTCCTGAGGTGAAAGGGGAAGACCTGGGAAACTGTTGCCCGAGGCAAAAAGCCAAATTAGAAGACCAATCTATTTGTCACAAAGAATACGCCTGTAAAATATTGAAGCCCTAGCACCCATCGTTCAATCGTTATAGCAAATGGTAAATTTTCTGGGAGAGTACCTTAGTTAAACATCTGTAGATATGGTAGATATTTAAGTAAAGAATTGTAAATTTAGTACATTTAAGCTGACAAATTGGATAATGGGTGTAAGATGTTATGAATTGCTGAAGGTCGGAAATTAACAATTCGATGCTTATAATTATATTCTTAGATTTCATGGTAGATTGATATAGTCGATAAAATCCTTTCTTTGAATACTATTATTTACTATGTCTGTTTAAAAGTTATGCAACACTTGTATGGCTGAATTGAGAGAGCAGCCGGTACTTTTCAAGTTGAGTGTGAATTTTGATTTTCACTTATGATACGTACTACACTTGAACGGAAATCAACGTTTGTGATGTCTCAATCATAGATGTAACTTAACATTTTGACTTCATGTTTTGTGTTTTGAATGTTGAAGTTATGACACACTTTATAAAGTGGCAAATAGAAAAAATAAAAGTTGTTATTAATTAACCATGCATATTTCTTCTATTTTCTGAGAATTATACTTAGATAGGTGCAATATAATTACCATTTTCAATGAAAGCAAATCAGCTTTGATGATGTATCAGGTTCTTGTGAATACAATTTTTCATCCGTTATCTGTATATATTAAACAAGCTTCTCCATGAAATATGGAGATAACGGGAGGTATTCAAGCTCAAAGTCCAGTTAAACAATACAAATCGGGATCAGAGCAAACAGGGACCTCCAAAAACATCAGAGATGGGATCAGGTGCCATGGAGGAGTGAGCATCACCGACCGACCGGTCAGAAGTGTCAGATTCTATGGTATCTTTATTTCAAGCTCACTGGGATATATTGAGTCGACATATAAATGGAAGTAACTATTGTTAATTGATAATACTACGTCGATATATCTGAATGTCGAGTTGATGGCAACATCTAGTATTTCTTCGTATCATGCAGAAGTTTTTGAATAAATTCTGCTGAATATGAATACAAAAATAGGTCTGCTAATAAGGGGAATCAATTGGTACCCATGGGAATTCCAACAGATTGTTGGAAGACCTGATCTCCAAAAACTACATAGATATTGTCAATCAGAAACTCAAGAATTTTTTAAATATCAACTTCAGAGTACTTGTGTGTACAATCAGAGTGTTTTTAACCAAAATAATTTGCAAATGACCAATGACAAGGAAAGTATATTTACAAGTTCCATTTTTATTGAAATAGCAGCTACATGTCTATGATGTCAAAAAGCCTGGACTTCAAAGTTTTAGGGGAAATGGTTGTATAGAGAGTTGAAAAGTCGTGCGTTTTGATGTAAATGATTTTGTTAAAATTTTGTGATTTTCAAATTTTCTAAAAGTTCCTTGGAGTTTTTAAATATCCATATCTGATTTACACCTATCTCGAATATACTGTTGTACAGTAGTCCTGAAGTTTCTCCTTCACTGATGTAAATATTTTATAAAGAAGTAAAGAAAGAGGCTTGGTAGAACATTTACTGGAACCCGCTATGTATCTTTATTTGTAAGGATTTTATGGAGTTTAGGAATCCAGCATAAATATGGTAATTCAAATTCATTTTGGTTGTTGGGAATATTAAAAATATTTAAAACTGACATATGATTTTGAAGAATTTCCTCTTTAGAAAGAGAGCTTTGGGTATAAGTTGGATTACCCCTAGCAGAATTAAAATTCCTCTAAAATACAATTCAAATAATGAGCCTTACAAACAAAGAAAATGTTGTTACCTGCTTTGTCAGCGGGGACCAGTACATACTGATCATGTAATCTATCTTATTCTTGTTTCACTTCCGCATTGTCGAAGACAGAAGGATAGATGGTTTTCATATTGCCCCTAAATCGCTTAATGCACAACTTCAACATCCATCTGATAATTAAATTTAATCCATTCTGATGAAGTGTCAAGGTCTTCTTTTTCATATGTGGTCCATTGTCTGGCGTAATCTTCTACTGAATTCATAATATGAAAATAATGATGCCAGTTGAGAGCTCAGGGTTCCCTAAACTTTGGCCTTTTAATAATAATTGATTTAAGGTCCTCATTATTAACTATATTTACGTCACCAGTAATAACGTATCCAGCAGGGTGAAGAAGAACACGTTGAAGGATTATATTTCAGATGCTCGATATCTAGGCACTGTAGAACTTTTTTATAATTAAAAAGTTTGGAAGCAATTATCGATGTATACCAGTATTTGTAAGAAATGTGGACTTCAACTTGAAATATGGTGGAATACAAGACTGGACTTTTTTGTGATTAAGAATATTACTTATATTAGCTATAATTCCTTTGGTGGGATATTGAAGTTTAAGGAACAAACGGGTTGTTTGAGTGGTATTTTCTTCCGCAACTTTCAAAGGAACAGAGTAAAGTTGGAACGAATGTGATGAAAGCCTAACTGTTTATTTACATGAGGTAGTAGTGAATCAAAGGAGACATCGTGTATAATAAGTTTATTGTAAGACCGATGTCCATGACTACGCTTACGTCTCTACACACTGCTAAAAAGTCCCATCACATTCAATCTCTGCACTGTGGGCTTGAAAGATTCCCCAAAACTATCGACATTGTCATTGCTACCATATGGAAAAGCCGTACCTAGTCCTTTATCCAGTATTCTTCTCGTTGTCTTAAAGGTGTACTTAAAGGGGATGGGCTGAAATGATATGATAGTAAATCTTTTCTAAAATTCTTACTTTCATTGACAGAATAGAATTATCAGGTAAACTAAAATGTTTGTATAGAAGCTGTTAATTTGGAATCTATGTTCCGATAGTCTTTGATTAAGTGAACCCTTGGTTTTACTCACATAAATAAGCCCACAAATGGTCCATTCTATTCCGTAGACAACATTAGAAGATTTGCAATTCAGATTTCCCCAAGTTTCCCCAAGACACGAAGAGCTAGTAATCAAAATACAAATTCAAATTTGATGATTTAAAAAAAAAAAAAAAGAAAGAAAGAAAAGAAAAGAAAAATTAACAAATGTAAACATGAAAAATATGAAGATAACGAACAGCATTCAAGCTCAGAAGTCCATTAAACATTACAAATTTTGGAGCAGAGCAAACACGGACCTCTAAAACATCAGAGCATTTAAGAGGAATCATGATATGGATTACCAGTATGCAGATAATGAAGTTTTAATCTAGTGAAGTTTTCTGTATCAACAGGAATGTTGTTAAACATTCCTTGTAAAATGTTATGTTTATACCAATATCAGCTATGCAAAACTTAAATACTGAAATATATGGGGTTTTTTTTTTTTGAAAACATGAATATTGAGCAAGGATAACCTGAGACTACTATGCATTTTTCAAGGTGACCATATATTTCCATACCCCTATTCATAACAGATTTATCCTGTGGATGATTTTTTTTTTCAGTAAAATGCATTTTCTTTGAGGGAACCAATCTATTTGACACAAAGAATACACCTGTAAAAAATGAAAGGCCTAGCACCCATCCTTCAAAAGTTATAGCAAAGGTTAATTTTCCTGGGAGACTACCTTAGTTATACCTCTGTAGATATTGTACATGTAGATACTTAGGAAAAGAATTGTAATTTTTTTTCTACATTTAAGCTGATAAATTGGATAATGAGTGTAAGATGTTATGAAAATTTGTCTGCACAACCATTCATGTTATGACTTGCTTAATGACCAAAATTTACAATTCAATGCTTATAATTACATTCTTAAATTTCATGGTAGATTGATAAAGTCGATAAAATCTTTTCTTTACTATTTATTATGTCTGTTAAAATGTTATGTGTAGCACTTTTAGGGCTAAATTGAAAGAGCAGCCGGTACTGTTCAAGGTGAGTGTGGATTTTGATTTTCACTTATGATACGTACTGCACTTGAACGGAGTTCAACATTTGTGATGTCTCAATCATAACATTCTGACTTCTCCTTTCATGTTATGGTGTTTTGAATGTGAAAGCTATGACACACTTAATAAAAAAATACATGTGGATTGCAGATATTGCCTTGAATCTATCAGCAGCAAATGTAAATAGACTACAATTCTCTACATGTTTTCTTTTGTTAAACAATACCAGCATTAAGTTTATTATGTATATATAATGATGCAATTTTATTTTCAAGGTAATATTCACTGAGAGCATTTTTAAATCAAAATGATATGAAGCTTAATTCAGTTAAATTAAATTTTAACATCCAATCAGATCTCCACATGACTTTTTTTTTACTTTGCTTCTGGTCATGAAAAATTACTGCTACTACAATATCATATAGGCATAAATCATTTTTGTTTTAGCTAGCAAAATTCAACAAAATCTTTATATACATTATATTAGCATATGTCATACGTTAGGAAGATCATTTTTTTATTACAGCATTAAGAAGACAAGCTGATATCCATATGAGAATCAATATTCACCATTCAGAATATATCTATAACACCCTTCCACACCATAGCATATACATCAGGTTCATTATGTATTTTCACAATATGACTAAATAGGCCCACCCAGAGGTAGAAACTTTCACAGTTTTCATAGAAGGCTAAATCCTTATTATAATCATGCATACAGTTTGCTTACTAGATTTCCATATTATTGAAATTATTGATGCTTCATACCCAAAAATTAGTTCACTGTTGGAAGCTGAAAATATTAAGAATTTACAGAAAATACTTGACACATGATGACTGACAAAAACAGATAGCAATAAGTAATTTAAATGACTCAGGTGAATTATAACCTGTTTAATCTTAGATCCATTTTTTTCTAATACATGTCAGTCATTAAATTTATATCATATACGCATATCATTCATAAGGGATACCAAATGTATTATTAATGCATTAAGGAGACCAACTACTATTTATATGTTAACCAGTATTCAAATCTTGACATTTTAATACCCTAGTAATTAACATGTTCATTTACCTGAAAAATCTATTTACTTTTTCAAAATGAGCACAAGAACTGATTTTTCATGTTCTTTCAAAATGAGATCATGCACCCAGGTCAGCCAGCGGTCCATATGATTCTGGCAAAGACTCTGTAAAACGCATATTTGTACTGTGTAAAAACATATGAACAATATGTCTATAATACGTATCATATAAACTTTGTAATCTTTCTCAAGATTCATTACTCCTAATGTTTAACATTCAGCCAATTTTTACAACAGTATACTCTGTATGTCATGCATTAGAAAGACCAGGTGCATTATTACAACATTAAAGAAATCAACTACAATGGAACAATGAGACAGTATTCCAAAGTGTTCATCCTAATACCCTGTAATTTTCTTTAATTTGTATATACATGTATTTAGATGACCTACATCAATTTATCTCAGTCAGAATAAGGACAAAAAGGCTAAAGTGCCCAGTTTTTCTGCCCAGATACACAAGTGGGACACACACATGAACAGGCAGATGGACATGATGATTCCTATGCTTATATTCGCCCAACATTTTGTTTGCAGAACATTTTGTGATACATGCATCACATATTGTTTATAAGGGTATACAAATGCCCTAATATATCATTAAGGAAAGCAACTGAAATTAATACGTGATCGATGTTTAAAACCCCACTTACTAATACTCTTCTAATTGAACTAAATCAAATTACCTTTGGCAGAATGAAAACTTATAAACAAAAAGACTGAGTTTCCTAATTTTTTTTTTATATCAGAGTCAGGCTGTTCTTCAAAGGATTCTGGCATACACCCTGTAAATGTAAACAGTGCAGATAATAAAAAACTTCTAAATAAACTGCATAATTCTTTAAAAGATCCACTTTTTAATACCGTCAGTCATTAACTTCAACAAAGCCTTTCCTAAGTTCCTTATACTCAGCAAAGACTACACATGCCTATCATTCATAAGGGATAACAAATGTAATTAACTGAATCAACAGATATCCATATGTAAATCCTTATTCAAATCTGGACATTTTATTACCCTAGTAATTAACTTGTTTAGTTACATAAACTAAATCTATTTAACTTTGTCGTAATGAAGACCCATGAGAACAAGAACTGAAGTTTTGTAATGGATAACCTGGGTGGGCCTGTGGTCCATATGATTCTGGCATACACTCTCGCATACATTCATCATTAAACTGTATAATCTTTTTCAAAATTCATTATTCCTAATGTTTTACTGTAAACAAAATTCAGCAAAAAACTATACATGCATATGACATGCATAAGAAGACCAAAAGCATTATTACAACATTAAAGAGACCAATTACTGAAATCAATGTGCAAAAAGTATTCAAAACTAGAGGTGTTCCAATATGTCTGAAGTATATCATGAAATAATGTGATACACAAAGACGGTAACATGATATATACATATACCCACATGCCTATATGTAACAAAAGTTTAAAAATCAATAAAAATATTTTTCTTGCAAATTTCTCTTTGTATTGAATTTATGACATAAAATGGCTCTAAGCATATTTAACACAGAAACTGACATAAATGGCATGTTCAATATACATTTATTAATAGAGTGGGTCACCCCTCCATCTTTTGTGAACAAATAATGAAAGGCATTGCAATTTACACTTGCAAACAGAGCAAGATTTACACAGAGGACCTACGGTTTGCTTAAAATTTAGTTAATGTACATAAATTTTTAGGTCTCGAAAACGACAAAATACGCTTTCTAAATATGAATGAGAACTGGGTTTTTTTTAACCTAAAAGGGTGCATATAAGTGATTATCATATAGTCTATAAATAGTCCCTATATAATCTATACAATTGCAAACAGTTCACAATACTACATATTCACTAGATTTGAAGCCGTATTCATCTGAGATTCAGCGCGCGTGCAACGGCATTGTGAAATCACAGTCGATACTCAAACAAAGTTGAAAACAGTGGTTTCAACAGCCGGAGTCAGCTGTACATCTGAGAAGGAAAATTGTTCGGCAAGTTTATTGCGGATTATTTTTCAGTCATTTCGGTGTCTTACATGTACACATAGCGAAAGGGAAACAAGGAAGTTATAAGTTGTAATCTGGACATTGGGCCACGTCGATCACCTGAGCAAATTGGCTAGGAAACGGCAGAAATCTGTTCAGTATTGAAAAAATTAAATATAATGTGGTTCCGACATTTGATCTTGTATTGAGGCCTTACCCTACCTCCAGAGATATGGTTGGAACACAATTAAAACTACTATACCCGAGGATGCTTCTGAATTAATAAGACTGGCTTTAATGTTCTTGAAAAGAAAGTTTTTATTGATATATCCCTTATAATCTTTTTTATAACTTTGATAACTTTGAGCTCCTGTTGTGGCCCCATCCAACCCCAAGGGCCATGATTTGGACAAATCTGAATCTACACTACATGAAGAAACTTTCATATTAATATGACTAATCATGGCTTTGTTGTTCGTGAGAAGAAAATTTTCAAGATTTTTTCTTATGTATTTCTATGTAAAACTTTGATCTCCCATTGTTGCAACACCGTATCCCTGGGGGCACGATTTGAACAAGTTTAGATCTACACTACCTGAGGATGCTTCCATATGAATATGATTAAACATGGCTTTGCCGTTCTTAAGAAGAAGATTTTCAAAGATTTTTCCTATGTATTTCCATTTTTACTACTACTTTGATCCCTTTTTGTGGTCCCACCTTACCCACGGGGGTCATTATTTGAACAAACTTGAATCTACACTATGTAAAGAAGGCTTCACAATAGTTTAAACTATGGTATGTTATTTACCAGAAAAATATCGATATTTGATGTATAGATGAAATATTGATATATTGATATTTTTCTAGTGAATAACAAACCATATTCAACACCGAAAGATTATATAACTGCAAATTGCACTGTGTAATGGTAAGAAAATATTTGATTAAACGGAAATCTATCGAAGAGACTGTTGCAATCATGGTTTTGTTTTGTTTGTTTGTTTCTTTTTTTTTTTTTATAATTGGTATTGGTTTTATTTTGTTATTAAGTACATTTTTTTGTTATTATTTAATTACAACATGCTTAGGATATAAAACTATTTTTTCTGAGTCAGAGAATATAAAACACATGTTCATAATAATGAAACCATTTCCAGTAAATTATTCAACATGTAGGATAAAAGTACTAAATATTTAAACAAGTGTATTCTAATTTCTATTTTCTTCAATACCAGGCAAGTGCTTTGATCCCAGAAGCTCACATTCTCATAAACATAATTATTGAATAGTCAAACCTCGTTATCTCAAATTCGAAGGGACCAACAAAAAAAATTTGAGATATCCTAGGATTCGAGATATCGAGGGTAAAATTCTAAAAGAATAAGTAGTTGGGACTTCCAAATCACTTCGATATATCCATGGTATTCGAGATGTCAGTGTTTGAGATACCGAAGTTCACAATATATGTTAATATTCAATATACATTTATACTTGTTTGAAAAGCCATACACTTGATAAACATTCTCAAGCAAAAAGCGCATTTATTGTCAAGTGTTTTTGTTTAAAATCTAGATAATGTCACTTTGACAGTACGATGTACTGACTGTACACGATTAAATGACTAAAAAAATAGAAAGACTGTAAACTGCCCACTATATACTTGCATATATAGCTGCAAAATGGACATAGGAATGTCCAATAGGCCAATCCCCCATACTCTTTAATAAAGAAAATCGACTTAATTTCAAATGAAAAGAAATAATTCAATGTGTTCATGCTATTGAAATGGCATCTTTGTAAACAACTGATAAAGGGTATGTCTGACAAATACATGTACTTCATTATTACAATTATCTTACAGTAAATAAATGCATCACTACAACTTATTTCATTAGTAAGAATAAGCCCTTAAGCAATGAATATAATGCTGGAAAGTGGTGCAGTGGTTAGAGCATTTGCTCTAGAGTAGCGGAGAAAGGAGTTGATCCTAATTACGTCATGGGTTCGAATCCCACTGCGGGACGTTGAGACCGGTCCTTCAGATGAGACAGTATAAACAGAGGTCCAGTGTCGCGATAGGTGCTGGCACGAGAAAGACCCCTCATTGCTCAATGGCCCCGAGTGCTGAGTACTAAGTTAAATTATTATACCTCTGTGAATTTTTTCTATATAAAAATATGACAAATAAACCTGCTATTTTTTCTAAACAACCCCTACTGTGGAATAGTTTTTGTGCTATTTGCCCATGGTGAAATAGTCATTAAACTATTCACCGGCAGCATTCCATTTCCCTCATTTGTCATCCCAAACTATCGGGTTTGTGGTATTGTGACGTATCCGGTTTGTGACGTAACAAAAGTAAAGTCGGCTTCGGTATAATAAAACACCTATTTACTGGCTATGGGGACAATAGTAAGTTTATCGTCCCCCAAGACAGCAACTATTTCCCGAGGCGTATAATATTAGCAGCCCTCCAATAGCTAATGGTGGCATATCAATATGAATAAAAAATTCTCAAAAGCGACATTAAAAATACAAACTAATAAACAAATGCTGAACATGATATATTTCATGATATGTAGGTATATAGAATGCACAGACCTTATGATATGATAAGCATCTTGAAACAATTATATGATACAATTCATGACTCTGGACATTTTCACAAGTTATAAAATTTTAACAAAATTACTTTTTTATTCATTTTTCTTGAGGATTCATTAACTATAAAAATCCAAGAAAAATAAACAAAACAAAAATCAAATCACCTGAATTGAAATTACAGCAAGGTATTGCTGTGAAAATCATCAACAATATATTTGTTTAGGGGGGGATTGATGGGAATTAATTTTCATTTCAAAAAAAGCATTATAAATCATGATTGTCAAATGTCAACAAATAACAAAATAAACAATCATTAAGTAGATTCATCATTTAGTGTAATGGCGAAGCATTCAGACTTGTTTTTTTTTTTCATATACTGAAACTGACCAATGACAAGGTAAGTAAATTTACGAGTTCCATTTTTATTGAAAAAGCAGCTGTCAATGATTTCAAAAAGACTGGAATTTAATTTATCGTGGGGAATGGTTGTGTATAAAGTTGAAAAATCGTAAGTTTTTAAGCTGTTGATTTTGGTAAAATCTTGTGATTTCAAATATTCCAAAAGTTCCTTGGAATTTTTAAGTATCCAAATCTGATTTACACCGCTTCCCGAATATATTGTTGCACAGTACTCTTGAAGTTTCTCCTTCACTACTGTTAATATCTTAGTGAGGAGTAAAGAAAGAGACTTGGTTGAACATTTACTGGAACCCGCTATGTATCTTTGTTTGTAAGGATTTTTATGAAGTTTCGGTATCCAAGATAGATATGGTAATTCAACGTCATTTTGGTTGTTTGGAATATTAATATTCTAAATTGACATATGATTGTGAAGAATTTCTTCCTTAGAAAGAGAACTATGAGTATAAGTTGGATTACCACTTGTAGAATTAAATCCATGTTCCTCTAAAATACATTTAATGTAATGAGCCTTACAAACAAAGACATTCGCCCGCGTGACGCAGTGGTTAGAGCGTCTGCTCTAGAGTCGCGGAGTAAGGAGTTGATCCTTACGTCGCGGGTTCGAATCCCACTGTGGGACGTGGAGAACGGTCCTTCGGATGAGAAAGTTTAAACCGAGGCAGTAGTTGCTGGCACGAAAAAGATCCCTCACTGCTCAATGGCCGTAAGTGCCGAGTATAGGACAAAATTTGCAGCTCTCCACCGGCTTGTGGTGGCGTCTCCATATGAGTGAAAAATTCTCGAGAGGGACGTTAAACAACATACAAACAAACAAAGACAATGTTGTTACCTGCTTTCTCAGCAGGGACCGGTACGTTTCATAATAAGTTTCTTTGAAACTATATAGCAAAAGCAAAACGAGGAACTGTGCGCGATGATATCAAGTTATAAGATGCTAATGTCATGAAACAATGAGTCATCTCTCATCAATGTGTATCGTATGCATTCTGATAAAAATATTTTGGACAGTTTCTTTGAAATTGATCTAAGTTCAGAAGACGGAAGGACAGGAGACAGACATGACAAACACATTAAACCTTAGATATATTCATGCAGGACATAAAACATCTGCTTTTTAAATATATGAAAGTCCAAGGATGAAAAATATGGAGATAACGAACAATATTCAAGATCAAAAGTCCATTCAACATTACAAAATAGGTGCAGAGCAAACACGGACCTCCAAAACATCAGAGGTGGGATCACGTGCCATGGAGGAGTGAGCATCCCCTGCCGACCGGTCACACCCGCCGTGTGCTCCTTGTCATGATCGGGAAATAACCGAAAAATCTGTCGACAATTCAGTGTGTAAATAATGGCCTAACAATTGGTATGAAAAACGTCAGTCAGTATTTGACTCAATGATAAATTGTATATGCTGACAAGGTCATTGTATCGACCATAGAACTTACGAAATGATGACTTTAAACGAGACTGCTGATATTCTTGTTTCATCAACTTGTTTGTCAATAATTTACCTCGTTTTAGAAATTGTGCATACGTAGAGCATGCTCTTGCGTATCGAATCAACTGAGAGATATAAACCCTGTATGCAGGTGATGAAGGTATATCGCTGCATAAGTAAGGGAAGTTGACGATAGAAAAGTTAAAGTCATCACGTTTATCATAAAGCTTGGTTGTTAGATTACCATTAACGTCTTTTTCAAGTAAAATATCCAAATATGAAACAGATGTGTCAGACTCTGTAGTATCTTTTGTCTCAAGCTCACCGGGATATATCGTATCGAAATACTGTAGATTCCTAAATATACGCGAGGAATTAATTATCGCGTAATTACGCGAGAAGCACCACTCGCGAAATAAAATTACTCGCTTTTATTTTTACGGTGATTAAATCAATGTAAAATCTCTTCATCAAACGTCCACTCGCGAATTATTGTTCTCGCGATTTGACGTCAGAGAGTCATATCGCGAATATAAGTACTCGCGAAAAATAAGGAATCTACAGTAAGCATGGAAATAACAATTGTTAATTGACAATACGTCGTCGATATATCTAAATGTCGAGTTGAAGGCCACAGCAAGTGTTTTCTTCTTATCACTTATAAGATTTTGAAAAATTCCGTGAAAAATTGGTCAATCGATTTGAAACATAAAGAGAAATATGCCAAAAATCAACCTTAGCAAAAATAAAAAAAAAAGTCTGGAAAAAAGTAAATAACTTACGTTTTTTGAAGCCTGGGGCAATAACTTTTGTGTAAGTAGATCAGTCAACACAAAACTCAAACTTCTTCTAAAGGTCCTCAATGTAAAGAGACAGAAAAATCTGCTTATTCAAGCACGGCGAAAAAAGTTCATTAGAAATTTTCAGTCTACGGGTAATAACATTCTTAAAAATGAAATACTTAGTTGATCTGTAAGTCGAGACAAACCAACAAGAGGACAATGGGCCACATTGCTCCCCTTAATTTGGCCCTGCTGTTTTTCCTAAATATTCTTATTTAAAACTTTAATCGCCTTTTGTGGCCTAACCCTACACTCATGGGCCTTGATTTGAACAGACTTGCATCTGCAATACCTGAGAATACTTTCACATTAATAAGACTAATTATGGCTTCGTTGTTCTTGAGAGGAAGATTTTTAAAAATGTCTCATGTAGTTCACATGTAAAACTTTGATCCTCATTGTGGCCCTACCCTACCGCCAGGAGTCATGATTTCAACAAATTTGAATCTACACTACATCCACATTAAAACGACTAATCACGGCTTTGCTCTTGTTGAGAAGCAAAATTTTAAAGATTTTCCCCTAACATATTGCTGGCAAATCTTTGATCCCCCCACCCTGCTACATGTATACCCACAGAGGCCATCTTTAACGAAATTGAATCTACACTACCTGAGTATGTAGAACTAATAATGACTTTACTGTTCTTGTGAGGAAGATTTTTAAGTACAGTTCCACGTAACAATCAGGCAGCCTATATATAAAATGTGATACATGGGGGTTCTCAGAAATTAATGATTTTTCACTCACAGTTTTTTCTTGGTCTATAAGCCGTGTATGTGGAAGGAAAAATATTTTGGGTCATTGTTACTATGGAAACCTGCACAAAGAAATTTCCCTAGCAACCGCCCAATTTTTCTTTGTAGATTGACGAAATTTCACTCATTTTGAAGGCTTTATACGAAACGTAAATATAGTGATTTTTTCTCTTATTTAGTGTAATAAGAAAGATACATTTTTAAAGTGTTCTGTCAACATAATAAAAAGAAATTACATTCTCTAATATATTTGCTATAGACACAGGTAAAGATACATGTTTCCCATTTTTTGCTGATTCAGCATTTTGCTTGATTTTAGCAAAAATCAAGTCGATATTATTCATTTCACCATCTTATTACAACTGTTTCATCTATTTAGTGTAAAACCACTGGAAAGCCTCTCTTAGAATTTGAAATAAAAAGTTTTGCAAATTTGAAAATTCCTATCTGTTGCTAAGCAACAGAAATGGATGGTTTGATTAATTATAAAAGGAGACAAGTTTGGCTTTCCAGTTTGGCTTTGGTTTCATTAATGTCACAGAATAAACAGTGGAATGTAACATTTTTTCCTCAGCTATTACAGACAGAAGAACTTTTTTTCAAAGGGGGGGGGGGGGCACAGAATAAACAGTGGAATGTAACATTTTATCCTCAGCGATTACAAGCAGAAGAACTTTTTTCAAAAGGGGGGGGGGGCACAGAATAAACAGTGGAATGTAACATTTTTTCCTCAGCTATTATACAGACAGAAGAACTTTTTTTTCAAAAAAGGGGGGGGGGGGGCACAGAATAAACAGTGGAATGTAACATTTTTTTCCTCAGCGATTACAAGCAGAAGAACTTTTTTTCAAAAGGGGGGGGGGGTAGTCAGAAAAAAAAATTACAACTTACCTGAATAATCTTTCACTAGGAAAAAAGGGGGTGTTCAAACTCGAAATTCTTATTTCATGGATCGGAGGGAAGATTTAAACTTTTTGACTCTCTCGAAAACACATTGGGGGGGGGGGGGGAGTACATGTATGAATATGCTGCAACAAAAAAATGTGGGGAAGGTAGAGGCAAGCTGCCTTTCAGTAAACATTTGCAACAGTAATTTCAAATATTTTTTTGTATATGTGTTTAAAAAATGTAACCACTGAGCAGTATTCGTAAAATTTGTAAACAATTGAACAATTGTTATACAAGAGGATGGGTAAAACCTTAGCGTTCTTATTGACTTTACATCACAGCAGCTTACTCGGACAACAGCCAAGAAGTTTAATGCGCTAACTTGAATTAGTACGGTGTCATATAGTGAGACTCCCACCCCCATAGTGAGATTTCCCCCGGAAATATGGCTATATATAGCGGTAAGACTCCCCGATGGGGGGGAGACTTACTATATAGTGAGTCTTCCCCCCTAAACGACCATAGTGAGGCTTCCCCCTTCCATGTTCAGTAGTATTTTATTTACATCGACGATGTATATATATTTGCATTTTGATAATGATCTTATAAAATAGATACATGTATGAATAAATATAGAAGTGCGCATTAAAAATTTATCGTGCACAGTAAATAATTGAATTGTTCCAAAATGATTCTTATCAAAAGAAATACATTTAACATTTAATAGATTACTCGTGGACTCTTGGAATTTGCTTATGTTAACCTTCATGGGGAATGCAATAAACACAATATAGAAAAGAAAGATGTATACTTGTAACAATAACGTACATTTTTCATTCAGTTATCTCACATCAATATACATGTACATGTCATCCCATAATTATTTTTGGCTAACAAACTGTTAAAAGGCTATTAAGATATTTTAATTATTAATTAACGGAGAACTTTTATTCATATACTGAAAAATATTGTTTTACAATGAAATAAAATATTCCGGAAACTACATTTGAGGGGAAGTCTCACTATGAAAGGGGGGAGAGACTGGCTATATAGTGAGACTTCCCCGGGAGAAGTCGCACTCTATATTGCCAGTCGATCTTCCGGGGGGAAGTCTCACTATATAGCCAGTCTTCCCGGGGTATATCTCACTATATAACCAGTCTTCCGGGGAAATCTCACTATGGGGAAGTCTCACTATACGACACTGACCCTCAATTGATTTCGAAAGATTTTCCACTTTTAAATATATGGTTTATCCAAAGAAATAACCCTCACATGCATCTAAATATAGGTCAGTAATAAAATTTACACGGTATAAGCTAAAATTAGGCATTTACAATTTATCTGAAAGAGTACCAATTTACCAACCCTGATATTTAATTAGGCTGTTCAAGGAAACAATCATTTTATATAATAATATTTCAAGAATAAGAGAAGTGACTTGATAGCTTTTTTGCCACTAACCAATAATGCAATTTAAAATTACACAAAGAAAATGATTGCAGATGCTATAATTATAAATTCTCAAAATACGAGTCGGGTAAAGAAATTGCGTCTTTTATACAAAGGTAACAATATTGTATTTCTGACATTTATTTTTTATAGAGCAAAAAACAAAGAATAGTGCAGACATGCGTAAAAATTCACAATGATTATATAATCTTTCTTCCAATGCCTGTAGTTTTAACATTAACTATTTGTTTTAAAAAAAATATTTTAAAAATGGCATCAGGTTATTGAATGACTAAGATACACATAAAGGTAAAATTTTCGACATCAGTTCACATCAATCGTATTTAAACTTTTAATGCGAGTATTTACTTTGATTTTGTTTTTCTGTAAATTCTTAGATCCACGCCTTGGCTGATCTAATCGATGCCATGTAAAATGTACTTTGATACACACGCACTGGCCATCATTTACCGTACGTAACAGCCTAGATAACTGCATGTTATTTGAAGACCCGCCACTTTGTTTTTCTGTAAATACTTTGATCCACGCCTTGGCCGTTCTAATCGATGTCATGTTTAGTGCATTCTGATACACACGCGCTGACCATGATTAGATAACTGCATGTATTTTGAAGACCCACCACTACCCAAGCGATATTGTCTCTGTGACTCTCTATGATTTATGTGTAGTTTTTCTTTTTTAACAGTTTAAGATGGCCTGTTTGACAGATCGTCCATTCTTTGTCATTGAGCAGTTTTGTTTACATCTCTATATTTAGAAATCGTGTCATTTGCCAGACTACCAGATTATCAATGGCAGCTTACACTGGGGCTTCATATCCGGAGTTACAACTTAATGTGTCATCTCTCGAGAGAGATGACAAAAATGAAAAGCATCGCAAGAAAAATCTAATAAATTGTAATCATTGAGTACCAAAAACAAATTTTAAAATAGTAAAATATACAGTATTCTTCCTTGTATAGTAAAGACTATTTTACAATAAGCTATCTCCATAGCAACAGCAAATTTTCCTTAGCAACGAAGCATTGGAAATTATTTATAGGGCATATTCATCTAATTTTTTAAAAGATTATCTGATTCTTATTGTTGAATTGCTATTGCCCAGAATCGACATTGTCAAACTGATTTTTCAAAGGTATTTTTGAGTTAATTCATCCATAGCAACAGAACTTGTCTACATAGCAACAAATGTATTTTATAAAGAATCAGTATGTAGCAATTCCTCAGCAAAAATCTTTGTCTTTAAAGGATGTTTACTAGGCAAAAAGATTCTACTAATGGGAATGAATATCACTTACTTGACTTATGACTGTGGTATTTTTTTCACTTTAAAATAGTAAATCAATAACCTATTTTTCATGCTAGTGGCTTATTGAGACTCTAGAGTCTTAAAATTACTTGCAAAGTCCTGAAAATTTTGCATCATGACCAATATTTGCAACGAAAACTGGATAGTCTAACTTCTGATAAGTTTAAAAAAAACAGTAATCTCGTAATAAAAAAAAAGATTTTTGATAAGGTCTACTTGTGACAATGCAGACCTGGTGAGGTATTGGTTGACCGAGGCCGAAGGCTGAGGTTAATCAGTTCCTGACAAAGTCCGTATAATAACAAGTAGACCTAATTCAAAAGTCAATAACTGTATTTTAAATTATCAGGATTTTTTTTTTTTATTTTATTTTATTTTATTTTTTTTTACATTTTTCACAATCCACCTATTTTCTTCATCAAATATATATTAACGCCCATAATATACTTAGTATTTTGTTTTGCAGCAAGATATCATAATTATTTTTCAACAGTTTAAACTGTTTAACAAAGGTGGAAAATAGTATATTAAAACTATAAATATTCAAACCATTTACTTATAAGGAGTTTAGACTTTTAATTAAATTCATTTCTTATAATTTAATTTTCCAGTTAAGGCAATTTTTCTTAAGAAATGCCTTCAAATTAAGCATACTATTTTAAAAGTACCTCAAGCCAAATAATACGTTTTTGGCGTAAGTCATTGTGACGTAGGCAACATATGTTATACGGTATAAACTACATCTTTTATTCTATCAAATGACGTGCTACAACCAGAATTAAATTATTACGAGAAAACTAACTCTCGATTTTTATTATTTACTAGTCTAGTTATGACAGGATATTTACATGTAATAACTAAAAAATATTTTTGATATGACGAGCTTAATGAAAAAATAAAAGAAATACACTGAAAAATAGTGATAGTCTTGTTTCATGAAATAAACAATTAAATTTTGTGCTTTAACTGTAATCTAAGCTTGTTTTATATCTCCAAGTTGGTTCAATACGCAAGAGATGCTCTAGGTACGAATACTTTCTAAAAGGAGGCAAGCTACTGACAAACAAGTTGATGAAATAAGAATATCAACAGTCTTGTTTATAGTAATAATTTGGCAAGTTCTATGGTCGATACAATGACTTTTTCAGCAAATGCAATCTATCTTTGAATTGTATGCTTACTGAACCCATTCATAGTATTTTTTTTTATTGATTATATCCTTAATATTCCTTTGTATAAATATGATCTCCTGTTATGGCGCCTCTATTCTCCTGGGTGGCAATGATTTGAAAAAAATTAAATTAACATTAACTGAGGATGCCTTTATATTTTTATGACCAATTATGACTTTATTGGTCTTGTGAAGAATTTAAGATTTCCCCTTTGTCTTCATATTTAAAACTTTGATCGCCCATTGTGCCCCGCCTTACCTCATGATTTGAACAAGATTTTTTTTTTTAATGAAGCCATTAATTTTTCACAAAATCATCATAATATCCCTTTGGAAGAAGGTGTGTCCCTTCATCTGAACAAACTTGAATTCCCTTTACTCAAGGATACTTTGTGGCTAGTTTGGTTGAAATTGGCCCATTGGTTCTTGAGAGGTAGATGAAAATGTGAAAAGTTTACAATTACAACGACGACAGACGTCGGACTCTTTTTTGATCTGAAAAGCTCACTTGAGCCTTCGCTCAGGTTAGCTAAAAATCCTTAGCATGACAAACTTCAAATTGGTTCCCCCTAGAAAAAGGATGATCGTTGTTGATTCTGAGTTCACAACGTCAAAGTCAAGGGTAAAAGAAAAATAACCCAGACAAGAATTGTTTTTTCCTTTCCAGCCAGTGATCTTGAGCTTGGAGGAATGATCTTTATTCAATATGAGGACACACCCTCGAATCATTAGCAAGCTCTGTTTCAAGTAAAGCTACAAGTGAATCACCATTACAAAGTTGGAGTTCAGACAAGCATTTAATATGTTTTCTTCAGTGACCTTGAACTTGCCAAAACCTATATGGGTCAAGGTCATGAATTACCCACGGTCAAAAGCATTCTCTGTACAACGTATAAGCCTATTAATTCTCATTTACAAAGTTAAAGGACAAACCAGAATTTTATACTTTCTGTAAGTGAACTTGAACTTGCGCGCAAAAATGGGTTTGGATTAAGGTCGGCTTTACTCTTAGGTCAAAAGCAATTTTTGTACCAAGCTTCCAGTAATTCTCCATTGTATAGTTTTTCTGCCAGTGAATACGTACTTGCCGGAATGACCTAGGGTCAAGGTCAACAAACAGTCTTGGATCATCCGCAAATTTCATTCCATGTATGAGCTTCCAGAGATTCGCCGTTTCAAAATCACTTATTACCCAGATAATTATAAAATTTTTCACCAAATGACCTTGAACTAATCAAAATGGCTTTGGGTCAAGGTCTTAACACACTTAGGTCAACAAAGCTATTACTGTACTAAGTTTGAGCATCCAATGATTCCCCGTTACAAAATTTTGGACTGGGCAACAACTTTTATACATTTTTTTTTGCCAGTGACCTTGAACATGCTGGCATGACCTTGTGTCAAGGGCATGGCACCTCCTTGGGTCATAAGCAATCTCTGTACAAAGTATGAGCTTCCAGTGTTTTTCAAGTTATAGCGAGAAAATTGCATGGACGGAAGGACATACAGTAAAGGGATTTCTGTATAACACACACCCCAACCCCCCAACTCCCCAACTTTGTTTATGTGGGATATTTGAATATTTGTTACAATTTCAATAGCATAGGAAGATTCAACAAAAAAGTAGAATAGCCAGTCAGACTGCACAAATTCAGTTTTACTGCAAAAATGTAATAGAAATATTTTTAAAAACTTTCATGAATACATGTTTGTGCTAAATATTACTTTCCTTGCCTTGTTGCTAGGGAAAATTTTCTGCTGCCATGGGAGATGGAAATTTTTTTAACTGCATTTAGTTTACACAGAAGAATATTGTATATTTTATTATTTTAAAATTTGTGTTCGGTACTCAATGATTACAATATAAACATTTATTTTTATTGACCTTTTGAATTCGGCCTACTCGTGCCCATGCGGACTTTGTCAGGAACTGATTAACCTCAGCCTTCTGCCTCGGTCAATTAATACCTCACCAGTTCTGCATTGTCACAAGTAGACCTCATCAAAAGTCATTTTTTTTATTACAAGATTACTTTTTTTTAAACTTGTCAGAAGTTAGACTATCCAATTTTCGATTCAAATATTGGTCATGATGCAAAATTTTCAGGAATTTGCAAGAAATTTTAAGACTCTCAAGTCTCAATTGACCACTGGCATGAAAAGTAGGTCATTGATTTACTATTTCAAAGTGAAAAAAAATACCACAGTCATGAGTCAAATAAATGATTTTTCATTCCCATAAGTAGAATGTTTTTGCCTAGTAAACATCCTTTAAGGATACAAATTTTGTTGAGGAATTGCTACATACTGATTCTTTATAAAATACATTTGTTGCTATGTAGACAAGTTCTGTTGCTATGGATGAATTAACTTAAAAATACTTTTTAAAAAACAGTTTGACAATGTCGATTCTGGGCAATAGCAATCCAACAATAAGAATCAGATAATCTTTTAAAACTTAGATTACTATGTGCTAAAAATAACTTTCAATGCTTCGTTGCTAAGGAAAATTTGCTGTTGCTATGGAGATAGCTTTTTGTAAAATAAACTTTAGTATACAAGGAAGAATATTGAATATTTTATTAGTTTAAAATTTGTATTTGTTACTCAAATGATTACAATTTAAACGATTTTTCTTCCAATGTTTTACAATTATCCCTTTTTAATTAATCAAACCATCCATTACTGTTGCTTAGCAACAGATAGGAATTTTCAAATTTGCAAAACTTTTTATTTCAAATTCCTAGAGAAGATTTCCTGTGGTTTTACGTGAAATAGATTAAACAGTTGTATTAAGATGGTGAAATGAATAATATCGACTTGATTTTTGCTAAAATCAAGCAAAATGCTGAATCAGCAAAAAATGGGAAACATGTATCTTTACCTGTGTCTATAGCAAATATATTAGAGAATGTAATTTCTTTTTATTATGTTGACAGAACACTTTAAAAATGTATCTTTCTTATTACACTAAATAAGAGAAAAAATCACTATATTTACGTTTCGTATAAAGCCTTCAAAATGAGTGAAATTTCATCAATCTACAAAGAAAAATTGGGCGGTTGCTAGGGAAATTTCTTTGTGCAGGTTTCCATAGTAACAATGACCCAAAATATTTTTCCTTCCACATACACGGCTTATAGACCAAGAAAAAACTGTGAGTGAAAATTCATTAATTTCTGAATACCCTTTGTATCACCTCCTGCCTGATTGTTACGTGGACCTGTACTTAAAGATTTTTCATAAATAAATTATGTATTCACGTGTAGAATTTTGATACCTCATTGTGGCCACAACTTACCTCCAGGGGCCATGATTTGAACCAATTTGAATATACACTAAGTCATGAAGTTTTTTTTTTTAATAAACTTGAATTCCCTAAAGAATGCTTTATGGTAAGTTTGGAATTGGTTGAAATTGGTACACTGGTTCTGGGGAAGCCGAAAATGTGAAAATATTAATAGACGGGCGGAGAGACAGACGACGGATGATATGTGATAAAAAAAAGTTCGGAATACTGTGATAGAATGAAAAAAAAGAAAGTATAAACATAAATACATATCCGGTCATTTCATGGCGGTGGGGGGGGGGGGGGATAAAAATATGTGCTTTAAAACTCTAAATGTGCTGATTCAATAACACTTTCATTTTTGATCTGATCGTTTGTCGCGAAGAGAACTAGTACCTGCAAAACATTGATGTACATAGGGGTCACCAAATATAATGTCTTGGAGACTTCTGTTTTAAAATGTGATTGAAATCAATGCGTTGCCCTGATCTACATAACATATTTAGATGGTTAAATCTATAATTGAAACTGTAATTATGTATGTGTTTTCCATAATTCATGGATGATTTGATTTATTGTGTCTCTCAGGAGCGATATGTTGCTTTCTTTCATTTTGATCTCTTAATATTGTGAAATATCTTTGTGTTTTACGTTTCAAAAATATTTATAAATTCTAAAAATTATTATCGGCCGCAGCCGGGGTATAAAATATTGTGCTTTCAAAACTCTAAATGTGGTGATTGTGTTATAAATTGCACTAGGGGATATGAGGCGTTATTTATTATTTTTCGATAGAATAATTCTTGTAAAACAGAGGCCATCTTTAACAAATTTGAATCTACACTATCTGAGTATGTTTTCACATATATGTAAGACTAATAATGACTTAACTGTTCTTGTGAGGAAGATTTTTAAAGATTTTTCATAATTATGCGTTCACGTGTAAAATTTTGATACCCCATTGTGGCCACACCCTACCTCCAGGGGCCACGATATGAACCAATTTGAATATACACTAAGTCACGAAGTTTTCTTTTTTTAATAAACTTGAATTCCCTAAAGAATGCTTTATGGTAAGTTTGGTTGAAATTGGTACACTGGTTCTGGGGAAGCCGAAAATGTGAAAATATTAATAGACGGGCGGACAGACAGACGACGGATGATATGTGATAAAAAAAGTTCGGAATACTGTGATAGAATGAAACAAGATGTGTTTGTGAAACACTGACGCCCCCGTATGGCAACTTATAGCGAAGGTTAAACTTTCTCAAATGCAAATCAAATATGTTGGTACAAAAAGTAAGGTCTTGTCTCGAGGAATAAACCGGTGAAATATGAAAGCCCTAGAGGCAACCATTAAATAGATATGGAAAAGTTAAAGTTTTTCAAAAGTATGTCAAACATCAAGGTCAAGGTCAAATGGTCAAAATTAATGGTGCCCAAGGAAAGGCCTTCTCCCAAGAAATACACAGGTAAAGTATGAAAGTCGAAGCACCAATCGTTCAAAAGTTATGACAAAGGTGACAGTTTTCCAAAAGTAGGTCAAACTCCAAGGTCAAGGTCAAAGGGTCAAAGTTGTTGGTATTAAAAGAAAGGTCTTGTCACAAGGATTACATATGTGAAGTATGAAAGCCCTAGCACCACACGTTCAAAAGTTATGACCAAGGTTAAAGTTTTTCAAAAGTAGGTCAACTTCCTAGGTCATGGTCAAAAGGTCAAAGTTGTTGGTATCCAAAGGAAGATCTTGTCACAAGGATTACACATAGTCACAAGACAACTAATAAACCTGTGAAATATGAAAGCCCTAGCAGCAACCATTGAATAGATATGGAAAAGGTTAATGTTTTTTAAAAAAAGTATGTCAAACATCAAGGTCAAGGTCAAATGGTCAAAATTAATGGTGCCCAAGGAAAGGCCTTCTTCCAAGAAATACAGGGTGAAATATGAAAGTCGAAGCACCAATCTTTCAAAAGTTATGACCAAGGTTAAAGTTTTCCAAAAGAAAGTCAAACTCCAAAGTCAAGGTCAAAGGGTCAAAGTTGTTGATATCCAAAGAAAGGTCTTGCCACAAGAATTACACAAGTGAAGTATGAAAGCCCTAGCACCAATTGTTCTAAAGTTATGGCCAAGGTTAAAGTTTGGTAAAATTTTGCAAAACTGGGTCAACTCCAAGGTCAAGGTCAAAGGGTTAAATATGGTGGTACCCAAAGAAAGTTCTTGTCATAAGGAATACACATGTGAAGTATGAAAGCCATAGCTCCAATCAATCAAAAGTTATGGGCAACAGACAAACAGTCAGACAGACAGACGGACGGACGGACAGAGAAAAAACTATATATCCCCGAATCTTCGATACGAGGGCATAAAAATGAAAGTATAAACATTAATATATGCCCGGTCATTTCATGGCGGGGCATAAAAAAAATGTGCTTTAAAACTCTAAATGTGGTGATTCAATAACACTTGCATTAATTTTTATGATCTGATCGTTTGTCGCGAAGAGAACTAGTACCTATCCAAAACATCTCTAAAACATTGATGTACATAGGGGTCACCAAATATAATGTCTTCTGCTGGAGACTTTTGTTTTAAAATGTGATTAAAATCAATGCGTTGCCCTGATACACATGACATATTTAGATGGTTAAATCTATAATTGAAGCTGTAATTATTTATGTGTGTCTGCGTTTTTCTATGATTCATGGATGATTTGTTTTAATGTGTCTCTCAGGAGGGATATATTGCTTTCTCTCATTTTGATCTCTTAATACTGTGAAATATCTTTGTGTTTTATTTTTCAAAAATATTTATAAATTCTTAAAATGATTATCGGCCGCAGCCGGGGCTAAAATATTGTGCTTTCAAAAGTCTAAATGTGGTGGTTGTGTTTAAAGTTGCACTAGGGGAAATGAGGCGTTATTTATTATTTTTCATAGAATAATTCTTGTTGATATCATGCAAAATTATGAATTAAAGAAGTTTGTTACATATTATGTATCTATTATTGATATTAAATATAAATGCGTTAAAATTTTTCTTCTTTTTTGTTAATTTTAATCAGATATGTTAATATATAATTTTACAAAAAGTTTATAAAAGAAATACTCCCTAGTGGACTTTTGCGAGAAGCGCTGACTTTTACAAACAACAGCTTACTATATATGGAAGCTCTTTTGCGATATAAATATTAAGCTTAACAGTTAATTAAACGATAATAATGGGTAATTTCAAAGCACATATTACATTGTCTAGGAAGGGAACGGCAACCACCCTACCCTCAATCCCCTCTCTTCACACATTCTTGCTTAGTTTTCCTTCCGGGATGTTTTTCTTTCTTATTTGATTCCTCCAGAAAATGAGATTAAAAGGAGATACTACCCCTCACGAATAAGGTAATTTAAGTTATGTAATTCTGCCTCCCATAATCTCTTGCGTTGATTGCATACCGGTAAATCACGTTAGTGCCCCTAACACCATATCTATAACCACTATTAAGGTTTTCATGTCTATTATCAATATTATCCGTACATTAGGCAGGTTTAAATGTCCAAGTAAGTCGTCGACTGTAAAAGTCAGTGCTTCTCGCAAAAGTCCAGTATGAGAGTGTGGAATGTATAGAAGCAATTCGATATATGAGATTCAGGATAATTACAGTAGTTCAAAAATTAAAAAGAAAATTGATACAAAATTCGTTTTAAACTTGCTACAAATATTATTGTCAAATTAACTGTTTTATTTAATTTAAAGACACTTCTTTTAATTGATCATAGGTCTATGTTTATTGTGATATTCCCATCGTCTGCAGAAATCCTTGGCGTCATTACTTGACATACATATATTCAGGATTTCATGATCAGCAGCTGGAAAATCTGCGAAAGATTGATGCTTTGTATTTATAGATTATCTTGTTACATGTAGTTCTAGTAGCTGTATGCACTAATAATCGATTAATCAAAGTACTGAAGGTACTGACTCCTGTTCATAATACAATATCTATCGCCAAGTAATGAATACTGTTTTAACCAAGAGAACAATTAGTATCAGGAAAAATTTCTTTTTTTCTACTAATTTTGAATATCGTAACTATAGCATGCGCGGAATTACTAGTATAATAGACCATTCGAATACGTTTTTTATCACCTCTACATGTAAATCCGTGGAGAAAAAAAATGCTATGGATGTAGATCTATTGTATTCTTATACAACCCTCTTTTATGACATATTGGTACCAGCCAAAATTAGTCCCAGGTACAATTTAGGTAGATAATATAAAGAAAACATTAAATGTTTATATTTACACCATATCTGCATGTCTTACCTGTAGTTTTATTTTTCAATTAAAGTGTGACTATTACTACTTCGCCACGTTGGCGACTTCCGTTTGAGGTTATGCTCCTTTATGGCAGTTCATATCATATAATTGTAGACTTTTGTATAATATGTATCAGTCACGAACTATATATTGGAGGGGGCTGGTCCCCATTTTTTCCCAAAAAAATCTTTTTCTGTTAATTAGTAGTAAAATTTTCATTTACAGGCTGGTTGCCCCCTCCCCCCACTTGTCGCAGTATGTCAAACCCTTCCATATTAACGTATAAAATACAAAATATACCCCCTTCCGAGTTTTACAAATTATTTATTTCTTTGCTTGTCCAAGTTTTTGAGGCATCTTCAGGTATCAGTCAAAGTTTTTTCAGATATATTCAGGTATTTGTTAAAGTCTTCAGGTACCCCCCCCCCCCCCCCCACTTGAAAAACAACGCTACGTGCTTGTACAGGGTGTTTCATAATATATGTTACATTTTGAATCTAAAATTTGACAAACACAAGAAAAAGATACAGACAAAATGTTTTCGTCATTTTGATACATGTATCCATTAGATTCACTATGAACAATTACCAGGCAAAATGTAAAACCCTAGCCGAAAACTCAAACTTTAATGAAACACCCCGTATATATCTAAATTAAACAAGAGACCAATGGGTCACAACGCTCACCTGAGACAATATGGCACTGCTGTTCTTCAGCAGCAGATTTCTTCTCCTACAAATTCATATGTAAAGCTTTGATTGTATGTTCTTGAGAATATTATCATATTATATTATTGAAATAACTAACATTTCATATACATGTACAAGTACCTTTCCATTTTGCTAACAAACAATTATGAAAAGTGCAGAATCCTGATACATATAATAGATTTTGCTATCGTTATTTCTACTACAATTTGCTATTTACCTTTTGTAAAAAAAAAAAAAAAAAAAAAAAAAAAAAAATTCCGATTGTTCATATTTGCAAGAATTTAAACAGTGCTCTTGGACGTACACTACTTGACATAAGAAGGTATCTAACGAAAGTATATAACAAATTCTGTAAATCATGTTCAATTCGCGGGAACAGAACTTTATCATTCAATTCATGATTTTTTTAATCAGATCAAGTAAATAAATGTAAGTCCAAGTGCACTGTCGAATCATGTTAAATTCTCGGAATCATTTTCGCGTAGCTTTGCAAGGTTGTATCAAAACCCCCAAAAAAGTCCTCGTGAAAAAAAAAAAAAAAAAAAAAAAAAATATTTTTATTGTCTTATTGAGGATACGCTTAACTTAAATCTCGTGAATTGTAACGTTGTCGCGAATGTAGAGTTACGCAAAATATTTAAAATAATTTATATTGTAATCCATATGCTGTCTGAACCGACTAAACTCATGTACGTGGAGAAAGACATTCGCTGATTCAGAACAAAACGACTTTATTGACTGTGCATTTTAACGTTAAGGTAAAGACAGCAAATTCAGGTGCAAGATGTTAAGTAAATGTCCTACAATTTGAAGATCACCTTTATATACATGTAAGTGTACTTAAGATTTTAAATGAAGCGAGTTCCATTTACTTATATATAGATATTGTACCAACTTATCTTCATTATTTTTTGGGACTTAGAGAGAGAGAGAGAGAGAGAGAGAGATTACATGTACCTGGTTTATACATGTAAATAGCAAAATATTTCTTATAATCTCCAAAGCTTTTGCAAGTTAATTACTTGTAAAGATTATAAATATTTCACGAATACATGTATTCATTCTCTGCATTTAACGTAACACACACAGTTCACCAAATTTATAATGCTGGTATACGAAAGATATTTTTAATCTAGGTGAAACAGATCGTATTCTGGTAGTTTCTAAGGCAAATTTTAATAAACTTGATATGATTAAACGCCAAATGTTTGGATATGAGTTAGCCGCTGAAAGTAAAAGCTTCAAAGGATAAAAAATCCACATCAATGAATCAAAGATATCGGGTAAGTAAGACTTTAAAATTATAGTTACTCTTGTAAAGAAAACATACTGTCTAGTATATCCTATATATATAACAACCACAGTGTATAAACCAGGTAAATTGAATGAATCCTTGGTGCATGGTCTTCTACATACCTGTGAAATTGGATGCTCAGGTAACAAAAAAATATTTAAAGAAAATACAGCCCTTTAAAACAGTTACCATGATAGCCTGACATTATATAAATTACATTCTTGTAATTCATAAAGAATATGCTCATTCTTTTCACGCGAGAGAGAGAAAGAGAGAGAGAGAGAGAGAATAACATGCATTTTCTACCAAAAAATTTTAATCTTTACCCCCTAATTAACTGAAGTTGCTTATAAATTAGTGCCATAATTGATAGCTAATTAATTATGCAATCGTCCATCTACTGTATTTATTTTTTACGAACGGAAAACAGAAGCAGGTACGCTTATTCAAATCTGTGCCTTATTACATCCTCATTCCTGCACGAAAAAGAACGGAAGTAAAATGATTATCATACTTGTAAAAGTCAAATTTCTACCATTTGCCAAATCCGAATAAATTTCAATATATCGGAAGCTGTATGGGGGACACGCCCCCCTCGGATCTCGGATTCAGGATACAGAATTTTAGGTGATGTAATGAGGAGGACAATGACCAGTAAGCGACACAAAGAGTAACACATCGAATTCTAAACAGTTCCGTGTCCGAGCTGTATCCTGATCATGTAAATAAGTATACCTGTAGATAGGGCTCTACTCCTCATATACAAGTAAGTACCCTGTATAATGTATATGTATATATAGGTGCGGGTGAACTGGAGATTGAAAAAAAGTGTAAAATGTTAAGGAATTGCATGATATCACAGGAATTTAAATGTTTTAACTTAATCACTGTGATGAATGTATTATCCTTCGCTGGTTGTAATTCTATACAATGCGAGTAAAAATATTACTTGCAACACTAGATTGTCTTCTTAAAACAAGGTTATGTTCACTTCTTATTTTAAAAAAGGGAGGATAAGCAATAAGAATGTCTCGTATCAAAAGTATTTTAAAGAGGGATTCTTCTGGTGTTTGTAATATTCAAGAAATAATGAAATTTTTACAGACTCAAGAAGACAATATCACTAAGCGATGACATTAATTACATTATATTTGACCGTTTAATTAAAAGGTCAAGGTCATGTCAAGGTCATTATCTTTCCCTTATCATTAAAAATCGATGATGATATCAAATTAAGATAAACAGTCGTGTAAAGGTACTAAATGATACAAAAACCAAAAGTTTTGACCGTTTAATAAGAGAGAAAAACATTTTTTACTGAATTTGTACTCAAATCTCTTCTATGAATCCTAGTAGGCTTTCAAAGGGAGAAAGATTGCCATTTTTCTAGTAAATCATATTTATTTAATAATTTTAAATCTTTAGTCCATTATTATTAATTTCAGTTACTACAAAAATTTCCTGAAGCTTTTGATTGTTTGAAAATGCCTTTTAAATTCATTATTCAATAGTAATTTTAAAAAAAACAGAAAAGGAGATATTTTCATACGCCGCCATTCCTCCAAAAATATAGTCCCTGCTAGAATTCAAAGTCAGTTTTCCATTACTATTTCAAATTGTACAATTATGAAAAAGAAAGAAAAATATGATCTTTAAAATCCTTAAAAATCTAAATATATGACATGTAAGCAAATATACTTTGGGTTTTTCATTTAGTCAAAAACAAGACAAGAATCCCTCCTTAAACATGCATTACATATATTAACTTATATTATGTTGCTAATGTGATGCGAGGCATTAACACTGTTGTTTGTTAATCATGGAACATTTTGATGAATTACACGAAAAAAAGATTTGTAAATAAATATAATATGCCATTGACCATATGGTCATTAGTGGAAACTGTAACCGAGCAAGGAGTCTCCCAGTTTATTGTCAAACTTATTTTACATGCCAAATTTCTAAAGGCTGTGTGACCCACCTGTTGAAATCGAATCAGGATTGAGACTTTTGATTTATAATGTGGATGTATTTTAGGCCCCATACTCCTACAACCCCACAAAGTATTATGTTTCGTATTTTGGGACTGTCAAATCTTTGGTAGTTCGTGATTAACCTTCTGTAACGCAATGGACAATTATCATTTTTATTTGATTAAAAAAATTGAAAGAGAGTGTCGAAATCTTAGGAAATGTCTGCATGCATATTTTGATATTTTCGGAAATGTCTTGCGCCATAGCTTTGACAGTTTTCTGTTTTTTTCTCTTTTTTTCTCTTTTTTATTTATTTGTTTTTGTTTTTATTTTTTGTTTTGTTAATTAAAACAAATTAAAGCATTGCAATGATGGTTGTTTTGATTTAACATCTATCGATAATTCGATAATTTATTTTTTTTCCTTTTATAAAATAGTATGAATAAACAAAAGGCCCTCTGGCCGCAATGCTCACGTGAGTCACATTGGCTATCTGACAATTCCTATTAATTCCTATGTAAATCTTCAAACTTGATCTCCACTACCCGAGGATGTTTTTCATATAACTAATCCTAGCTTTGTTGTTCTGGAGAAGAATATTCTTATATATTTTTTCCCTATATATTCCTATTTTAAACTTTGATCCCCCATTGTGGCCCCACCCTACCTACGTGGGTCATGATTTGAACAAATTTGAATTTATGATTACACTGTGTAATAAAGCTTACACACAAGTTTCAACTCACCTGACCAAGGGGTTCTTGCGAAGAGGATTTTTGAAAGATGTCATTAAATTTTCTCTAATTCCTAATTATCTCCCATTGAAAGAAGGCGTGACCCTTCATTTGAACAAATTTGAATTCCCAACTGTGCCAAGTTTGGTTGAAATTGGCCCAGTAGTTCTGGAGAGGATGAAATTGTAAAAAGTTTACAGTGGACAAATTTCGCTCAGAAAAGTTTTGTTTACATGTATTCAGCATAATATGCTTAAGTTACTTAAGCACAAGATGTGAACCTACATATAAATCTTAAGAAAGTGCATGTACATGAGTCTGAATCTTTTGTACATTCTCTGCATAAAAACGACTCCGTGATTAAAACAAACCGTATACAAAATCAGCTAAGCATTTTATGTGCTGCATTGCAATGCATTGTTGTTTGTCGGTAAAAAAGACTTTTCTAGAGAATAAAAAATACATGAAGCTGTTAACATTAAATATTAATCTTGGCAGTCCGACTTTCTGAAGTACAAAGGTCGACGCTTGGTGACCTGACCTGTCAAATTTGTGTTAAACCGTACATAAGTCAGGTTTGTGGTCTCTGACGACTGTTTAAAGGTACGTATTTTTATAACAGCAAACGCCAGCATGCAAGAAATCGTAAATTTTGTCTATAAGGTATGATCATTTATGGGTTAAACATTGGAACTCTTATTCTTTTTTTTTTTTGTTGGCTTAGTTTTCCAGCTGTACTTTGCACTACATTTCAGGCATTTTTATAAATGAAAAATGTCTTAACATTCTGATTTTCCAATATTAAGGAAAATTTTGGGCGTGCTATATTGTTATAGGTTTAGGCCTTACAGTTTGTTTTCATGCATTTAAGCTCGACTTAGCTACAGAACTATAATAGCCTGGTACCCGAAGCCTTCCGAAGTGCAAGGCCTCGGGTACCAGGCTACAGAACTACAAGCTTATCTTTTAAAAAGATAGGTGAGCTAGCGCTGTAGCTATCATAAACCACAGAATTAGATATCTGAATTATTGGATTTATTTGCTGAATCGATTAAGGGGACGATCATTTGATTCTGAGGAGGGGGGGGGGTCTGGCAAAATCTTTCGAGTCAGATTATTTATTTTCATGCCAGTCAAGGACAGATTATTTATTTTCTTCTTAATCGAAAAAGTTTGACAAAAACAAAAAAAAAAGTTCAAAGAGGGACCGGGAGGGGGGGGGGGCGTTAAGTATTAATAGTCAATGACAGATTATTTATTTTCTTGCCGGTCGTGGAAAGACAGTTATTTATTTCCAACTTTTTTGAGGACAGATTATTTATTTCCAAAATCTTTCAGCCCCCCCCCCTTCAGAATCAAATGGTCATCCCTAATTATTAATAGGAAGACACAGTGGAACACTGGAGGTAGTGTTGGGGTGTGTGTCTTAATTCAGAATGGTGAATGTATCAGCTATTCAGTGTTTAATACAGAATATTCATCAGACTATTTATAAAAAGGCTATTGTTGGATTAAATTCGGGATACTGTGCTTTAAGCATTCTGTAGTTTACTGTAATTTCAATTTTGAAGTGAAAAATAAGAGATAAGTAGAACCAATGAACAGCTGGTTAAAAACAGTCCAGTGTGGTACTGTTTTGTAGCAATCGCATCAGAGTCCTTTCGGGCCTTTCCCGGCAAGCTCGGAAAACATATCCGATGTTGTTATTCCGAGCTTGCCGGAAAGATCCAGGAAGATAGTTAAAAATAGCTAGTTTTTTTAATTATAATTTTAGAAATTATAATTGATCTGTACAATTTTGGCATTTACTGTTACCTTTTGAACGTTTATTTAAGATTAGACAACAAAACGCGAAACTTCAGATCATATGTATTTTCAGATTAAAAAACGAAATTGACAATTTATCTACAAGTAGTATTCCCAGAGTGCCCTACCATGAAGTCGAGCATACATCTCGAGTTATTGCTAGCTCGAGAGCGCCAGCAATAACAATCGGATCATTACTCGGGCTTTTCCGTCAAAAAAAGGAAAAATGAGAAATTAAAGAATTATAATCATATCAGTGCTACTGCATTGTATCAATCGTTTCTCGTGTCTTTCCGAATACTCTGAAAGATTTCCTGGGTTTGTTTCTGAGCTTGCCGGAATTATCTAGGAAAGCTAGGTTTTACCAGTTGATCTTGGCATTATATGACCCAAATTTTCTTGTACTTTTAATCATAGGTTAGACAATAAATTAAGAAATTCAGAATTCGGACCATATCAATTTTTTATGATAAAACGAAATTATCATCGTACAGTCTATCTTCAGTAGTTTTCCCAGAATGCCCGACCGTGAAGTCAAGCATGCGTATTCCAGAAATATAGACTAACGTAGTTGCTAGCGCTCGAGAGCGCTAGCAATAATAGCTCTCTGGGAACGAAATCTGTGAACACACAACATTATTTTGAAGGACTTGATTGGGAAGTATAATATACAGTTGTCAAAGTTGAGGCATAAATTAAGGCTTATACTACACATAACAGGCATCCTCAAAATCTGATTCAGTTAGTTTACTCGAAACACCAGAGAACGAATTATCTTTTCTCGAAAAGGAAGAGTTGTACTTTCGTTTCGGAAGTTCATGAAATTCTTGTGGAGATAGATCGAGAAGATGTTGATTAATACACCCTACGAATGTCTAAATGTTTGCAACTCCAAATAAATGGATTAAAAAGAAGCTCAAAAAAAAATTACATGAAGCTGTCAGAGCATAGTAAATTGCAAACCAAGTAGTTCACCGCGTCATGTGCGCTCCAATGGTTACACTTGCCGAAAAATTTACGTGTCACAGTTGCTTTCGTTTTGTATGGTGGCATATTTCTGCCCCCTACATGCAAGATGAATTATGTAAACATGCAAGAAAAGTATGTCAACATGCAAGTAATTATGTCTACATACAAGATAATTATGCTGAAAAGCAAGTTACAAATCTTTTAAGAGAATCTAATTTTTATGGTAGTATATTTCTGCCACCATTTGCCAGATGTTTATGTTGACTTGTCAGATATTTATTTCAACTTGTCAGATAATTATCATATGTCGATTTGTCAGATAAAATCATCACGACTATGAACTCGGCCACGGTATCTTGTTATTACAGCATGTTAAAGCCACTAACTGAAATACTTGTCATCATAATATATGACAAGTTGATATATTTTTCTGACAAGTAAATATATTTTTCTGGCAAGTCGACACCATTTTATGACATGTCGACATAATTTTCTGACAAGTCGGCTTTTCAGTTGATATGTCGACTTATCAGATAATGATGTTGACTAGTAGGATATTATGTCGACTTGTCAAAAAAAATATGTTGACTTGTCAGATAATATATCGACATTTCAGGTCTTTAAGTTGACTTATCAGATACGTATGTCGACTTGTCAGAAAAATATGTTGTCAACTGATGGACTAAATTAGGCATGGGCACATGTTCGTGTTGAATTATCAAACACGTAATAAGTGACAAGTTAACAAAAGAATCTGACAAGTCGACATAATTATCTGAAAGGAAAACAAAAAGATCTGACAAGTCGACATAATTATCTGACAAGAAACAAAAAAATCTGACAAGTCGACATAATTATCTGACAAGACAACAAAAAATCTGACAAGTCAAAATAATTATTTGACAAGACAACAAAAAGATCTGACAAGTCGACATTATTACCTTAAAAGACAAAAAAAAAAAAAAAAAAAAAAAAAAATCTGACATGTCTATATAATTATCTGACAAGACAACTGTCTTCATGATTATCTTCATTATCTCAATTATTATAATTTTCTTGGATGTTGACATACTTTTGTTGCATGTTGACATAATTTATCTTGCATGTAGCGGGAAGAAATATGCCATAATAGTTTTGAATGGTTAAAAAAACTCAACCTATTCTGATACAAAATTGAGTAAATGTGAGTGCCCCCGGCCCCTTTTAACACACACAATTCTTTCCCCAGAAAGTAATCATTCTAGATTTTTCTACTAGACATGAAATAAAAACAAAAGGAATTCGAATTGGAATCGGGAATCAAACGTGGCGAGTATTTTATGGTATATACGTAAAAAATACTTATTTGAAGGTTGTATAAACATTTAATAGTAGTTTTTTTTCGAATTAGTAAATAAATAATGAATGAATGAATAAAATTGATGTAATTGTTTACTAGCCCCTTTACAGTCAAAATGTAAGGATAATTTAGACTAGACCTTAACATTTATTTTCTCACAACCAAAAATTTATTAGTTTCCCCTTTACATGTAATTACTACGAGTAATTTATGGATGTAATCAAAAATTTTCTCCCTTGACAAACATATATTGTCTATTATATACGCTTACAATGTAATATAAAACTGCATTGTTGTGTGGGTAAATTTCGTCCTTGATTGAGAAGTAAAAGCCAGCGGCTCTGATAATAATCGGGTAGAAGAGAAAGTTATGTATGAAAATCTCTTCAACTAAATCGATAATAGAGTGTATCACTTATTCAATCTACGCCATTCTCGCTAAGACGTTTTCGTAAAAATTCAAATAAAGATATTATCATTAATTATTTATCAAAACGTTCTTATTGATAATTTTTACAGATGTGTTTTCTAAATGCAATCGTTAATCTATATTCTATGGAGTTGAAGACCAATATTAGATTACGTAACCAATATTTTTTTTACCATAATAGCTTTCCATGGCATTGGAAGCTCGATTAAACATGCCAGAATACTTCCGAATGACAGATATTTCTGTATTTGCTCAGCCTTCGTACTGTATCTTTTCTTTCCACCCCTTCGTCATCCCGGGGGGAAATAATCGATAAACTTTCTTCAGCTACCTGTACTAAAAGCTGTTTTCACCCCAATAATATTTTGTCGGTTTCTATGGTAATTAGTGAGAGTTTCTGTTTACGGACACGAAATACTCGCTTTTTTATCTGGGTCTAGTCTTTGATTAAAGATTCATTGGATATAGAACGACGCCTGCCTGATTACTTACGACTGCAGATATGTGTCTTTATAGTTCATAAGTGTCAGAGAGAGAGAGAGAGAGAGAGAGGGGAGAGAGAGATTGCCTTAATCGCTTACAAGTTTTACTAGAAACTAATATGATTATGATTTTAAGAGTTAAATTTAAAGTTAGAAATATTCTTGTTCAAATTTAAATACTGGTGTGTTTGAGAGAACATTTCTTCTGATTGTAACGAAGACTTCTATGTTAAAAACAAATCCTTTTTTTACGGCAATTTGAGGTAAAGATATCAATTATTTAAAGAAATATAAAAGGGGGAAAAATATCTATAATCAATTTTTTAGCCAGTTCATCGTATTGTACCAGTATACTGTTTAAGGAAAACAAGCTAAATATGACTAAAGCTTGCTTTTTTAACTAATAAATCCATTTTTAAAAACATTTTTAACTAGTGGCACTTTTAGCTACTATTTCATGTACCTGCACCTCAAAGAAAAGCGTTACAGTGTCATACTATTATAATAGATTTTGAATTTACTGGGTGGCAGTAAATTTAAAAAAAATTAATTTTATATTTATTTTAAGCATGTAAAATCAAAATTTACAATATGATCATAGTATTCATGTACTGCACTTGTTATGAATTATTCATTCAGACTTAGAAAGTATACATGTATTGTTTAAACACTGCCATATGAATTCACAAAAAGGCTAAAGGACAGAAGAGTGCATGTCAAAGATATATAATTTATTCGTCTTTTTCTTTGTTGTTATCTATTTAACATAGATAAATAGAATAAATAAAGTCCTTTCAATATCAAAATACTAAATAATCGAGTAAAACTAATTAACCAAATGAAAAAAAAAATATAATGTTTGATGTTATTATATTAACATTTAAAAATGTACTTCGAAGTTAGTAAAATTAAAAAGGTTCGATACAAAGCAGGGGTTATAATTAATCATAAAGTGTACTTATTCCTCAAAGAGAGAGAGAGAGAGAGAGAGAAGTACCGTCAGGTCATGTAACACATTAATTTAAATTTGCGAACATGAAAAATGCCTCATAAATATTATATGTAAGTGAACCACTTATTTTTTTTAATTAATCCTATCTATCTTTTTCCCTTTTAACTTTAAGAAGATCAAGGACTTTAGCCAAAGCAAACATGTAGTTTTTAATTTAATTTAAAAGAGCTTTTAAATTAAAAGAGCTCTAGACGTTCATTAATATTGAAAGCCCTAATATGGACTGACATCATCTAATGACTTCTGCAACACGACCCAGATAGAATCAAACAGAATATTTAGGGACCAAAGATAAAAAAAAAAAATAGTCAAAATAATTTTCATAGTTACGGACATTTTGTAGCATGGGAACACTCAACTCACCAAGACAACACAAAAAATACTAGGGAGATGAACGGATCTATAATAGCACCTACAATAGCAATCAACAATTTCGACATTGTCATTATAATTGATAATTTTTTCATTCACTAATTAGATAAACACTGTCACAGATAACATATATGGATTTTTTTTTTTTTTTTTTTTTTTTTTTTTTTTTACAAGTTAAACAATCATCAAGACTTTTCATTTTAGAGTAAATGCATATGGAAAAACTAGTCGAATGCAAACACAAATGATATAAAGATTTTTTATACAGCAAATTAAATTCGTCATATTTTACCATGCATTAATCTTTGATGATAAGAAAAAAATATTATCTATTTAAATACTTGTTTAATGTTATCAAAAATAAATGTTAAATTGCAAAGAAAAACTTTTCCCCCCAAAATGATAGTAATATTCATAAAAACTTTGGATATAAACATAATTAATTAAACTCCAAATAAATCAATCCTTCAATTATTTTTTCCTCCTAAGCTATCTTTCATTTTTATGAGGTATACAAAATTGAAATGAATGTTTAATGTTTACAAAAATAAAAATTTTACCGTAGAAAATTTTGTCAATATATCCCAGAGGTATATCTTATGTTTATGAACAAATGTTTCAAATTCCTAAATTAAAGTTGGAAACCCAAACCCCCCACCCACGCATTTTAAAGATTTAGATATAAAGATTTAAAAGGTTAAGAAAAGCATTAATTTTCTTTGAATGGGATATATAATTTTGAAATTCTGTTGGCAGAATTAAAATATATAAGCTGCTTTAAAAAGTAGCATTTTACAGGTACAAGATATATAAGGCAGGGGATGTTTTTTCTTCTTGTAAAATTGGTTTATTTAGAGATTGAAAGAGTGAAGTGGCGCTATTCCGGGGTTCTGGCATACCCAGCCTCTCATCTCTGCTTTTTTGTTTCGCACCAGTTCCTGTGCAATACCTGCTGAATCCTGGTGTACTGGGGGGGTTCCATCCGTGAAGCTAATTCAACAAAGAAACATTTTCGCTCAATAATTCATCAAATACCTTACGCATGCACTGTGGTTATATGCCCCCCCCCCTTTTTATCTGACATTATTCTTAAATAAAACCAAATCAGTTTTTTGTCTGTTGATGATTTTTTAAATTACTGTGTTAAAAGTAATTCAACATTAATAAAAACTAGAAAGTTCCAGACATTAAACAAGAATCCAAATATCCCGTTCCAGGATTTCTAGTTGAGTTCTCCCCATAGGAAGCTCAGAGGCGAATTGAAAACTAGAGAAGCTGAATCCGTTGCCTGGTAACCGATGCCAACATTACCTTGGTGAAAATTCTGTGACGTCACGGCAGGTATCCGTTTTAGCGATGATGTTTCTCTGAAACTACCTAGATCTAACTGAATTAGTATATTTCCATCCCAGTGCTAATCAATACAGAGGAAGGTGTTACACAAAACCAGTTTTTCGTCTTTTAGACACGGACCAGAATTATGTAACCCTCTGTTGGGTTTTTGCGGACTTTTCCTATAATTTTGTACCCGAAGTACCAGACTGTGATATCTTTTTTTCTACATTGTGTGTGGATTTTTATGAGATTTTTTTTTATCCAATTCGTTTACATTTTAGAAAGGTAAGGAGTTTTTCCTGCACATCCTTTTCCTTTGACTAAACTGTGCATTTTCTTTTAAAAAAGTGTATGATTTGAAAGGTAGTGGTTTGCTAGCATAAACTATTAAATTAATTTAAGATGTCGTAAATTAATGATTCATCCTTTTCTTTACCTCTTAGGAAGTTGATCCTGCGTGCAAGGGTTATTAAAATGTTATGTAAAATGTAAAATACAAGAAAGAGCGGTGCTTCCCACCGGAAAAGCTGTCAGAATCTATTGCATTCCTGTTAGGTGTTGCATTGTCAGAACCATTTTCAATTTTAGTATAAATCAGATTCTCATCCAAGAATTGATATTTTGAATTAATCATGTAATCAGAGTTCTAGCTGTTATTTCCTGTGTGTTATGTTTCATCCTTTTTTTAGTTTAGCATTCTATAGTATGTGGGCAATAGTAATAAATTTAGTTGTAATTAATGTATTTTCAGTAGGCAAGGTCACTGATACCCTCCAAAAATTATCTTATTCATTATACATGAATGAAATATGAATATAATCGGAATAATTAAAATGCTTTTCAAGGATTGAATAAAAAGCTGTTGAATAGTATGTGTCATATTGCAATAGTGGGTGTACAAAACGGGTGTTGTAATATTGTCAGGGGTGGTTGTAACTCTATTTCTACGATACGGACGTGGGATACGGTTCTAAAATGAAATTTGACACATTTTGCAATTCTGATATTGAACTTGAAACTAGCATCGCTTCTTCCTTTGCCAAAATTAAGGTCCCCTCGGAAATCACTCAGGCTACACTTTTTAGTTCATGGCTCTGAAATCCAGTTTATTAGAATCCATTCCTTGAAAATTCTCGGATCTTAAGTCCTGCTGAGTTGATGTCCTCGAAAAAAAAACATCATTTTGTTTAAATCATTGCTATAAAATTCAAGTAATAATAAGTATGTAAACTAACAGTTGTTCATTAATTAACAATTTTATTTTTCGTCGAGAAGAAATAGTAATTATTTAGATTTCTGAAGTTAATTAGTGAAATGTACCTACGTTTCTATATTGTTAACAAGATATGAAGAGGTATTTTTTAAGAGAAAAAAATATCATGCAACGTTACATATATATTTTTACAGTGTATGTACAGAGTCATTATCAAGAAGTGTTTTGTCATCCCTTCTATAATCGATACAACGACAAAAAGAAACCAAATTAATTAATTTTTAAGATCAAACTATTTTCTTCGCTCGAATAATGTGACAAAACTGCTAAAAAAATGTTATGAAACATAAGAACATAAAAATTATTTGGCCGTAAAATCCGAATTGTATGTAATTTGTAATTGAATTCCCCTGTGTAATTAATGTAACCGAGGACAAATTGATTGAAAGACGACATTCAGCAATGATTAAGTGTACAGACTTCACGATCAATAAAACAGCTGTTATTCTGCGCAACAGGTCTGCCGCAGCATGTCCATATGTTAATTATTGTAACTGTTAATATTTTTTCCCGTCTCTTGGAGTGTTTAATTACAAGAAAAAGCAAGATTTGATTTTCTAATGAATATAAACAGAATGTTTAGAAAAACAACGAATTTCGCTGGTGCCGAACGATTGAGATGACTTGGAGGACTAAAAACTAAGGGAAAAGTTAAGATCTTTCTTTAGCTCCTAGACATATGCAGGCACGTAGTATCGTTTTTGAAAGGGGCAGGCAGACAGCCAGAAAAAAATATCTTACAACTTACCTGAAAATCTTTGACAAGCAAACAAACAAAAAAAGTAGGGTAGGGGGTGGGATTGGGTTGCTAAAATTCAAACATTTTCCACAAACAAGTTTTATGAATTAATTACCATGGGATGATTTGACAATACTGCAACAAAAATGGGGCGTGGAGGGGGGCAATCGGCCTTTAAAAAATCATTTCCAACAGTGAATGGTTATGTTTGGGAAAAAAGTAGGGAGGGGGCACCTCCCACCCGCACATTATATGTCCCGATTGTATGTGTCTGAAATATGTAGATGATTGAAGAAGACTGAGGTACCCAGTACCCTCTGAGGAATTCGAATGGGATGAGAATCAATCATTACGTGAAGTATTTGTTTATTTTAGTTGATATTGGTATTAAACATACTTTATATAAATATTATTATTATATTATATTAAACATAACTTATATATTTTATTTATAACGCCATGAACCTTTAAATTCTCATAAGTTGATAAAACATTGGGGACATATACATTGCAGATACTTTTTGACATATATTATAAAAAACTGAAATACGCACATTAAAATTTTTACCGAACTGAATGTCATTTCTGTTGAAAGCACTGTGTTTTTATTTGAACATGTATTACTATAGATGCATCAACAACCGAGCGAGAATATGAACTTTCCATGTATCGATTATATGCTTACGTAAACGGTACGAGCTATAGTTAAGTCTAGAGATACAGGATAGAAACAATGGTTTTAACCAATATTGGCTTAAATTAGCACAACGCTATAATCAAAATAGCGAATCCCTTGTTATTATTTTATTTATTTAACCAGCTCTTAGTCCTTGGGGGTATGGCTTACAATAATTTTCAAAAACAAACAAATAAAAACAAACAAATGAAAAAATAAATAAATAAAACCAATTATTTTTATTGGGAATGTACCTTTGCAATAAGACAGTCTCTACACCAAGCAATACAATTCTTCGTCTTACTTTTATAGTTATGAAACATCGATTTCTGATTTCAAAGGCATCAAAATGTCCGAATTTGACCTACTATTGTCAACTGGATGAAATTTCCCATAATTCACTGCTGTCATCAAATTGATCAATTTTCCTGCAGATCAAATGATACGAATGTTTACCACAGAAGTCATTTTCACGGCTCGGGTGTTGTAATTGCTATAGTAATACCCCAGCATTGATTTACGTTTAGCAGAAATAACACATTATCGGCAACTTCATATAATTTATCAAAATTACTAACTATTATTTTATTGTATTTGAACCTCCTGAGGCGTTCCAGGAAGACAAACTGCAATTTTCATGGATGAAACGAAAATGAAAGTGAAAACAAAGGATTTACTCTGGAAAAAATATAAACTAAAAATATATTGTTTCTGATAGAACCATGTAAAAATTGCATGTCTGTAGGCATTAGTTAAGCACTAAAAAGCTCTGAAAAAAATCATTCCTTTGTAGGGTCTTAAACTGGTCTTGTCTTCTGTCGTGCGTGATAGAGATGTGTAATCCATTTTCTTGTCTTCACAATTAAAAAGACTACAGGATAAAGAATGTGCGTGCAGGTTTGCCTCACCACAAAGATAACTAAGAATTGTATTATAGTGAAATATTGGTTAACGAATCAATAACAACTACAGATATATGAATAGACTTATAAAGAAGGAAATCTTTAAAGGGCACTTTCTTATCTTCTGTCAGCCGACACCTTGCGTGGGGGGTTAATCACAATCTTGTTATACTGTGACATATACACTTCTCATTAATTGAATCTCCTTCAAGGGTCTAGTTAAGCTTATAGAAGGCGGACGAATCTGTGTTTACTGTATTATATGAGAGTATAGAAGCATGTACGTACCAAACTCAACACAAGTCCCTGCTTTTCCGGATTATTTGATGGTTGTTAACTAAACATACTCATACACGTAAAAAATAAATTAAAAAGGGAATATAGTTAGAAAAGGGCAATACTTTGACGTATCTCGTTGGATATACATGTGTTTGTACGATGGTCGTTCAATAGATAATGCAAAAGGTCATGAAAAATAAGAAAAGCACGTAAAGCAGATTCTTAATATTTTTGATATCTTAATATTATAACCATTCAAAGCATTCCCTTTTAAACTTTTACACGTCTTAAGTTTTTTGTACCCATGACAAAAAACATCAGTATACTCATCTTTAGCTAGAGGTATGCTCCAAAGACACTGATGAATAGCATTTCCTATGACATACCTAAAACTGTTAAGTCTTCCTTTGATTGTTTTCATGCGTTTTTGGAATAAAAAGATCTCACAATGGATAGAGATCTAGCGAATATGGAGGATGGCTAAGCTCTGTAAACTTTCCTTTCTTCAAAATTTTATTCATTTCTCTATGCTTATTCGCAGCGGCATTGTTAGTTACAGGAAAATACCCTAGGGACTGGTATTTGGACTTTTTTCGCAGGAAATCTGCTTAACTTTCCTGAGTGCAATTTTAACATAAAGTTACCATTGATGGTCCTTTTTTAGGTGTATGTTCATGTTTTAATGAACATCTTGAATAAAAAGAAAACTAATAAAGCATGTTTGGAGCCCTTGCTTCTCTTTTCAATAATAGGACGACAGCTTTCTCCCTGATTCCATATTTTATCATTGATCTTCCTATTTAGTCTTCTTTTTTTGTAAAAATGTTTATTTTTAAACGGACTATTGGCACATTTAACGTGTTTTCTCTTAGGCATTTATAAGGAAATAAGGCACTCATCTGATAGAATTATCGTTAGATTCGTTAGCTCTGTCAGAACTCTATAAACTGATTTGATGATGAAATGTTTAGTGTCTTAGCAATGACTATCAATGTAAATCTGGATTTTTCAGACATCATGTTGCTCACAGCATCGATATTTTTTGTTGTCCCTACAGTTTCGATCGACTAGTTTGACTGCGATCGCTTAACTCTCCATTTTTAATTTTTGAACTTGTGAATCCATCTGAAAACTATACAGCGTTAAAGACTAGTCTTTCCACATTTTAAGATCATATCTTTAATATGGATTCTTCAGCTATTTATGTAATGAAGCACAGTTTTCACACACACCCTCATTTTCATCTTTTTGGTAGAGATGACTTTTAAACAGTTTTCAGCACAGTGTAGTGACCATGCTTACTTTAAAAGTGAATTTCTTTGCGAGGACAAACGGAATAGGCATGAGTATTTCTGTGATTAGGAATTCTTTAACAGAACTTTTCAGCTGTAAAAAAAATGAAATTAAACACTTCTAAATTTATTATCTGTATGTTGCTTTACTTATTGAATAGCCCTCATATATTCACTACAATCCCAGTTTTATATAGATACTAGATGAAGACCGGTGAAAACACGATAAATTAAATGGATGCCAATGTTGACAAAGAAATTCCATAACTTTCTAAGTCGTTTGTAAGGACAATTTTTTGAAGGTATTTTAGTCTCACGAAAATTCATGAAAAATCCTTCAATATAAAAATCATGCAATGGCTTTAAGAACTACAATAATAAGTAGGTACGGAATACTGAACCCGTTTTGAAATATCTTCAGAATTTTATATTGAAAACGTTAAAGTATACCTTTTATAAGAATGTTTAGGGAAAATAAATGTCAAGTATATCTTGTTTCATTTCTAGTAATATCGGATAGACGCAGATTATATCTATTCATACATGGGTATTTTTCTCTCTCATCCTGCTGAAAATGTCCAATTGTGGCATTTGAAGCTTTGAAATTGTAGAGCTGCATACCCTCTATGGCGTGCATATAACCGGGTACATGTAAGACATTGAAGACTTTCCCATAATATTTCTATTTTATAATATAGAAAACAATGTTTCTTTAACTCTACATACATGTTTTACTTTACATCAAAACACCTATAATTCTGCTACAAATTTGACCCTAAACATTAACAAATTCACTGTATCGAAGATTTTTTTTCTTTCAATGTATTTTATAATTCAATGTCGTATTCGAAAGGAAAAAGTCATGCATAGAACCTACAATTATCATGAAGATTAACTTGAATACTCCTAGAAAATACAAAAAAATTATAGGGTATATTTCTGGATTTCATTAAAAATATTAAAAGAAAATATTTTTAATAAATGAATTAAAATTCAAAAGAACATTTATGAGAATCAAATTTCTTTGTAAATATTTCTTTGATCCTATTTTCTTTAAGATTTCTTGGCCGAAATCGAAAGAGAATATCAGTTTTTAATTGTTTATTTGTCAATTACTTGCAATTTTCAGGATTCTATCCTTAAAGGCACATAATAGCATAATATGTGGCATATGATAATTCAAGCAATTATATTTATGCTACCAATCAGGAGGATGGTCGATCGTACAATTTATTCCATAAGTAGTTTATCAGTAGATTGTCATATACATGTAGATATGATTCATGATGTGCATCTAAAAACAACCCCCCCCCCCAAATAAATAATTCACTTGTTCTATAAGTTATATTTGACAGCTATCTACTGATTTTAATAATAGTTGGGTATAGCTACTGTGCATCCAAAACCATTCCTTTTTATTTGAAATCCTCATGTGAAGTATCATGCCTCAATCTACATTGCGTGCTGTGTTCAATAAAAAGTACAGTAATGCGAAGGCGAAAGACAGTTTGGCAACAAGTGACTAATTCCGCATAATCGATCGGTTCCATGCAAACCTTTACAAAGGTAGACAAAGAATTCTCTCTGTCGTGTAACCCAACAGCTTCCATTAACACTAATTAAATTGCATCCCGTCCGATTTGAGTCTTCCTTTTATTTACTAATGGTTACTTCCTTCTATTCCTCTTTAAGTTGAAGCATTTTATAAAGACCATTATTATATGCTATTTTTAGTAGTAAATGTCTCCGATTTAATGTAACATAAACACTAATATTTTTAGATATATTTCTGAATCTAACCACAAACTAAATCAAGTTTCTTTTAGTTCACCTGAGTCACTCGGGCGACATATTGCTATTTGTTTCTTGCCCGTTGTGCAATGTGCGCCATGTGCAAAGCTTTGCACATCTTCAGCTTTTTCTCTTGAACAAAAATTAATATAACCAATTCTGGTATAGGACATCAAAGGAAAAAACTAGTGTTGTCAAATCGAAAGATTTTTAGTAACCGGTTATTCGCTTACTTTTCCGATCGAGTAGCCGGTTACTTGGATGACTTTTCTTTAGACATCGAAACATTCCTGTTCGCGGTATATATACTCAGCTGTAATATATATTGCAAGTAACGTCGTTACAATTTCTATATTTATCTTATCATTTGTATATCGGTATATACATGTACAAAACACAAATGCACTGCATATGAACTTTATTCATAATTACGGACACACAAGTCGCCCGCGTGGCGCAGTGGTTGGAGCGTTCGCTCTAGAGTCGCGGAGTAAGGAGTTGATCCTTACATCGCGAGTTTGAATCCCACTGTGGGACGTGAATGAGACCGTGTTAACCGAGGTCCCGTGTCGCAGTAGGTGCTGCCTCACTGCTCAATGGCCCTAAGTGCCGAGTATAGGTCAAAATTTGCAGCTCTCCACCGACAGTATATTAGTTGTCCCACCCGTGTATGCTAATTCCATTTCACATAATTTACACCTCACAGATTTAAATTCAGCCATTCTTTTAAAAATATTTCCATGCCTTCGATACATGTGGCGGCATCTTCTTTAATCTTGTACTGCGGATTAGCACAGTTTTATCTGAGGTAATTTTAATCAAATCAAGCCTTCTTGTATACACCTTGGCAATCAAAGCCATCAATTGCAATTAGATAAACTGTAAAAAATACTTATCAAAACAAATCGATCACATTTGTAAAACGCTAGGTCGAGACTAACGTTATATAACGGTAAGTAAAATGGGGACATTATAAACAAAAATACATTATTCCTAGTGATTTACTTTATAAAATTCAATATATCCGATTAACCGAGTAGCAGTTTTACTAACCGATAATCGCATCGTTGGAGGACTATCCGGTTAACCGGGTACTCGTTTACAACACTAGAAAAACCTATTTCATGCCACTTTCTCTCTCCCTCCCATCAATGGGGCCTACGTGGTGGGAAAAAATTGCAATCTTCAAAAATATTCTTTTTTACCCCTGAACATCAAGCAGTCAAGCTGTTGTCAAGAACCTTTATCAAACTTATGAAATTCGTGGGCCCAAATTCAGACTCCAAGGTGGGGCTATAAAGTTGGTTATCTATTGAAAATGGATTAAACTAAGGTCGTACAATAAGTAATGCAAAAGGTAAAAAAAAAGTTTTAAAAAATCACAAAAGCAGTTCCTTTATATATCTAATCATTCAAAAACTCAATCAACTGTTGTGATGATGAGATGTTTAGTGTTTTAGCAACGTCTCTCAGAGTAGATCTGGCATTTTCAGATATCATGTTGCTCACAGCATCGATATATTTTGGTCTCCCTACAGATCTCGATCGACAAGTTCGACTGCAAACAAAGTCCACCTTTCCAGTTTTCTAATCCACCTGAACACCGTACTGCGTGAAAGATTAGTCTTTCCAGATATCAAACTATCTATTTGGGTTTTCACATAAACCCTCATTTTCATCTTCTTGGCAGAGACCTTTTTTTTCAAAAATGTTTTAAGCTCAGTGAAGTGACATGCTTATTTTAAAAGTAGATTTTTTTGCGATAAACAACACGAAAAAAAAAAAAACATGCGGTTTTCTGAGATTAGGAGATCTAAAATAGAACTTTTCTTGGGTGAAAAATAAATTTAATTCTTCTACATTTAATATGATAAAGCATATGTTGCATTATTGAAGGACCCTCCTATCATATAAAATGAAATATGAAGATAACGAACAGTATTCAATCTTGAAAGTCGAATGAAACAGTACAATCAGGAGCAGAGCAAAGACGGGCCTCAAAATTTAGAGGTTGGATCAATTGTCATGTAGGAGTGAGCACCCCCTGCCGACCGGTCACACTCGCAATGTGCTCCTTGTCATGATCGAAGAAAAAACCCTGGAAAAATCCGTAGACAGTACAGTGTATAATTAATGGCCTAACAATTAAAATGAAAAACGTTAGTCAGCATTTGACTCAATGATAGGTTGTATGTGCTAACAAGGTCATTGTATCGACCATAAAACTTAGGAAATGATGACTTTAAACGAGACTGTTGATATCCTTGTTTCATCAAACATTTTTTTTTACTCGTGGATATCTAGCAGGAATACTGTTTGCGTGATTATATGGATAACTAAACATTAAATGTAGAATTTAAGGCCCCTGGGTCCATGGTTCAACTCCACGCTAGGGCTTCCTTGGCCATGCATTGAAAAAAAAATCGTTGGAAATCTTTTCTATTCAAGGTTATTAAGCAGGCAAACTGTATCTATGATTAAAATGACCTGTACCAAAAATGTTAAGATTTGGGTCCCTTTGGTTCAGCGATCAGGTTCAGGATGAGGCTAAGCTGGTTATATATTGAAAATACAATGTGCCTCACAAAACTGAAAAATCTTCTTTACCCACGGACATCTAGCAGACAAACGTTTGCATGATTATAAAGAACATTTAGCCTTCTATACAAATTATGAAAGTACTTCAGGCTCAAGGGCGAGGCTAAATAGGTCATATATGTATTTTGAAAATTTTTCACACATTTTTAAGTCTTATATTATTCACGCTAAGCAGGCAGATCATTTCCACGTTGACAATGAAAATTAATCCTGGTGTAAAGTTGGTCAAATATTGAAAAAAGATTACAAGTTGGAAAAACTTCTTTACTCATTGACATCTAGTAGAAAAAAACTGTTAGCATTATAATAGTGAACACTTAGTAGTCTATCAAAATGTAAAATTCACACCCCCAGGCCCATGGCTCAGGTCCGAGGAGGGCGCTGAGTTTGACATACCGGTATCTGGAAAACTCATTACATCTTTGAAAATCATCTTCATAACTAATAAACACACAGCAGGCAAAATGTTTGCATGTTTATAATGATGTTTATAAATTGAAGAATTCATGTCACTTTTGTTCTATTAAATTAAAATTTATTTTACATGTACAGCGTACCTTGAGGACAAGCTGCTTGAGTATTTTAATGGTTATAGAATCCTTGCCAAAATAAAATAAAATAAAAAAGAATTTGTCACATGAAGCAAGAATTTCAGTTACAGGGCCATGTCACATGAAACAAGAGTTTCAATTACAGGGGCAAAGTCATTATAGCCTGTGAAACTCATGATATTAAGGTGATCTTCAGGACCCATGGGCATCTTGTTTAAAATTATATGAAACATGAAATGAACGTCATGTTTTAGGTTTAAACAGCGAAGCTGACTAATTAGGGTTAATTGCAAACACTTTCGAAATTAGAGACAAAACTTAAAGTGCATGTACTTTTTTCCTTCTAGTAAATATTCGCCAATAAAACAAAGAATTAACACACTATTTGAATCATAGATGGATATTGTATTTTAGGAAAAAAATAAGAGAGAGAATTTAAATTTTAGATTAGCTAATATGCTCTACATCAAATGACATAATCGATGAATACTGGTTTTAATACATTAAGATCCAAGAGAAAGATAAATGCATTCTAAATGAGAGAGAGTGCATCCATCTAAATATTTAACGACATACTTCTGGTAAATGATGTTATTTAAGTGTACCCAATAATCTCTCTCTATTTGAATCATGTTTCATTTAAGTTTTCTCTCCAGGTAGTTATACCAAATTAACTTTTCATAGCAAATTGGAATCAATCGAATAACACATTGTCATCAAAGGAACCTGCCATCTCTCTCTGAACAATGACAGTGCATAATTTTATATTACCTATCCAGCAGCAGGATATTTGCAATTGAAGTTCTCAGAGTTCTGCTTTTTTTCGAATCCATGAACTCTTTTGTAAATGAAGATAAATAAAGTTTTTTGATCAAGGATTTAGTCAATTTGAATCAAATAAGCAGAAAATTTTATGATTCTTTACTTTAATGGAGTGCAGAGACAACACAGACAATGACTAATTTTAATAACAAATAATGTTTACAATAGCATCTATTCATTTAAAGAATAGATGCGGTTATTTTATGATGAATAATTAGTTCCTTTCTGCAAATTAAATAAGATAATATTGTAAGGCTAATAATCGTTCGCGGTATACCCGGAACAGCCATATAATGGTTATTAATAGTACATATATATGTTCTTGTGCTGCATGCTGTTGCTGCTGCTTGTAATTTGGGTCCGCCCTTTACGCGACCCTTGCTGTTTTATAATTTGCCCCGACCAACAATCGCGAATATTAAAATAAATGTGTTTAAAATCATATTTATTTCGTATAACTGTGGGAAAATAATGGGTTTTAAACATTTTTCATCTTGTGTTAGGACCTACAGTTTGTTAAGTTTGACGATCATTGAAATCTGAAGATACGTTGTTTATGTTCCCATGACGATGATATCCGTCCTGGAAAAGATTAAAAGATTTGAAATGGGTTTTTTTGTTTGGTTGTTGAATTTGTTTCAAACAAAATTATTAAATATATTTGGAAAGTCGAAAATATTTTATCTTATTATTATCATCACATCAGTCAGTTACTGATGGACCAAGAAATTTAGAGAGTTCTTAGAAATAAGTGCAAACTTCACCTTCATTTGACAGAAAAAATTAAAAATGAGAACAGACAATTAATTTCTTAGTATTTTAGTTACATAATTTTGGGTTGATCATCAAATTATCAACAAACTAAATGGATTGGTAAATCTGAATTCTTAAGAGAAAAATATATTTACCCATGATATTTCTTCAAACTTTATAATTATTGTTAATGATATTTTAAAAGGAAAATTATCAGATCTCAAATATAATTATATTCAGGAAATGCGAATAAAAGCACCCACTATCCATTTTCTAATTGATCAACAAATATACTTTGGGATGAATAAAAAAAAGTATCCAGGTATTTCAAAGAAATTGCATGTTTTTAATACTTTTACGCACTTTAGTTCTTCTATTTAAATCAATTGTTATATCATATATAGTGTAAATAGCTTGTGCTATCAAAACAAGACATCACAGATAACTTTTAATTTCATATTGTGCTAATGAACATTGGTATCTAAGGCTAGAACAAAGGAAATTTAATTTCTTTAAAGATGTATTTATTTATTTTTTACTTTTATGGGGGTACAAATATCAACTTTTTACAACACCATTTCTGGGACTTGAAATACCGTAGCTCAGTCGGTAGAGCGCTCGCTCCGTGATCGGAATGTCGTGTGTTCGATCTTAGTCGATAAAAAATAGGTTGGAACTGATCCGTCGCCAAACCTTTTTCACTTTGGAGTGAAAGTTGTGGGTCTTTCGGGTGAGACCTTAAAAACCGAGGCCCCGCGTTGCTGTGGACGTTGGCACGATAAAGAACCCTCACTGTTCAATGGCTCTGAATGCCGAATAAAGGTCTAAATTTGAAGCCCTTCACCGGTAAGTGGTGACGTCTCTATATGAGTGAAAAAATTTCGAACGGGACATAAAACAACACAAATCATCCAATCAATCAAAGACTTAAAGAACGTTGAATCATATTGAGATACATGAAATGAAAATTAATGCACAAAAAGATTTCAATTTTCAAGCTCAATTTTGAGACTTTTTAAATTAAATTATACTTCTAAGAGTTATCGTTCCTGGCAGAGGATCGGATATCCTTAAGGACAGATGATACGAACAAACTTTTATCAAAAATCTTGGAAAAAACAACTGAAGTCATGTTTATGTAAGTAAAATGAATAAGTTTTAACCGCATAGTTTTTAATTTCTCATCCAAAGTTTCACTATAATGAGATTTAAAGTGACAAAATGTAAAGAAAAATAAGGATGGTTGCCGAAAGGTAGAATAGAAAGTTTACAATTACTTAATAGTTTAGAAATTCATTATTTGCATCATTTACAAGCAAAATAGGTCCAAAAATACATACCAATCCAGGCATTCATTTTTTTTTTTGGGGGGGGGGGGGGTTTGTATCATCTGTCCTTAATTTATGTTCCTAGGAATAAGATATACTTAAAATAACATTTCTTATGAATATGTATTAGAATATGATGATTGTAACAAAAAATGTAAATCTAGTACAATAAGAATAATTACTTTTTTAATTCGTTCGTTTCTTTTGTTTTCTTCATCACGTCTAGATGGTGTCTGAAAAATTCTTATCTGATCTACATGTGAAGACATCAAACAGTCTCTGCCTGAAAAAGAAATATTAAAGAGCTTCCTTTCTGTCATAACCTTTCTTTATTTGTAAGAATTTACTGGGGAAAAGGTGGAATTTTATTTTTTCTCTCATATTTATGTTGGAAGAACTATCTGCATTATTTCTAGTTTCTATATCGATTTAAATTTGTCGATTTTTGCTTATGTAAGTTACACGTGTCAACCATAAAGTTCATGCAAATAAGCTGCACTGTAGTCTTACACTTTTATTTCCATGACTACGGTTAGTAACTATGAATAATTTGATGAATGTAATGAATAATTGATTGGGCATGTTTTATTTTCCTTGTGTATTCAAATCAAAATTCAGAGCTTTAGTACAAAAAAAATTTCTCCTTTGTTCTATTAATTTTACTTTATATAACAGGTTTAAATACTAACGAATGGTAAACAATAAACATTCCTGCTGTATTAACGACTATACTTTTTTAGGATTTCACAACAGTTCATGAAAAGCTGCACTTTTCCCAACAGTTTTCTAGGCACCACTAAATGTTTCAGATTCATATTACTTGTAATGGTTAATGTATACTATAGGATATGAAATGCTACATGTATTATTTAAAAAATAAATACATTGAAAACAAACCTTACGCTAGGATCATGAAGCAACCTGGGACTTTAATATTTATCATTAAATGACATTTTAGAATGAAAACTAATAACATGAAACAATTTATATAAAAATTTCAAATTCTTTGTGTTTTTCAATAAAACTTGATTTAAGTCAATGTAAAAATTCTGACTAAAGCCTAAAACTGCTTTATGATCCAGGCCCAAAGACCAGAAACGGAAACAGACTTAAGTCAAAAAAAGATTTTAAATATATTTGAATTTTATTCAACAAATAAACTTTCAAGTTTGTATAATGTTCAAAATTATTTATTTCAAATTTTGTCAAGTAAGTTCTTAATTTATGGATTTGAGACCAAATGGTAACTTTTTAGATTCCCAAAGCCGGGAGGTATTTAGTGGGTCGCTTAACATTGGCGGCTGTGATGCACCGATCATGCTCCTAGGTGTCAAAAGATCTAATAATGAGGCAAAAAACTAAATCTATTTAATTTTAAAAAGCTTTTTTTGCTGAATTAGCAAAATATGTCGAAGATCATACAAATGAAACTAACACATATGTTGTCTTTTTTTCAAACTCAAATAATGAAATGTTATTTAACAGAATCTAGTGGAAGATCTGTAAGAGAGGTAAGGTTGATCTAAGTATGCAGTCTCAAAGAAGGTTTTTAACTTAAAAATCAGCTAAAAAATATCAGTTCAGTATCTAATAAAAAAAAATCAGGAATCAACTAATTTTGAAAATTATAGATTGATTTTTGTATTTCAGGAAGAAATAAAAGAGATATTTGGAATTTTAAATCAACTAATATGCTATTTATCAAATCACATAATCGATGATTGCTGATATATGAGGCCCAAAAGACAGATGTATGTTCTAAATGAAATAAATATTCAAAGATATACTTTTGGTAATTGATCTTATACAACTGCATCCAAAAGTTTCACTTTTGCATTATGTATCCAGGTATTTAAACGTAATTAACTAATCAAATAGCACTCTGACATCAAAGGAACTCAGCATTTCTCTCTGAACAATGACAAAGCATAATTTTGTATTATTTATAAGAAACCGGGTATTTACAATTGAAGATCCTGCTAATTTTTTTTATACCAAGAACTCTTTTTTTAATAAAAATAGACAAAGTTTATGATGAAGGATATGATTCATTTGCACCAAATGTAGCAGAACATATAGTACTCTTAATACAAAGGACAAAAGCAATTACTTATTGTCATTATAAATATTTATAAAGCATATAAATAATATATATGCAGCAGTTGATGCTTGGTTTTGGGAGTACGATTTCTCAGATCCGATGCATATACAAGATTGATCAATATCGGAATTAAAATTGGTTTATAAAATATAATTTGATAAATCCTGGAAACTTTCTGGTGAGTACCAAGAAGCATTAGATAATCAGTAATTATGCATAATTCATCCTTCGATGTTGCTTTAAAGATACAAGTAAGTCAATGTAGGATTAATAAATATCTAGAGTTTTCTTGGTTTCAAATTTTATAACATCTGAAGAAAAACTATCTTTAACTGCATTACCAATTCAATTTTAAATGACCTGTTTTGCTTTGTTTGTTTTCTTTATATTCACTCATACTGGGGCCCTGCATGACATGCAGTCGTCACTTGGAAAGGGTTTGTTGAAGGAAAGGCTAACCGACTTCCAAGTTGCTGGGAAAATAAAGAACATTTAGAACCGAAAACAGCACTGTTTGAATGCATTTGAAGATGCAAGAATAAATTTCTGGTAAAAATAGATGATTTATGGTAATTCAGTCCTCCGAAATATGATCCAAAAAGTTATAGCATCTGATGCGAGGTGTTCATTTTTAATAATATCATTATGCAAATTTCACCGATGTAAGATTTGTATAAACACTTTGAAATTGACCTGCTCCGAAAACTTTATACTTAATCTATTATTTCAGAAAGTTATTGCAGATTGATTGCTTTACTTCCCTTGCAAAATTTCACTTACGTGAGACGTCATCAGATAATAATGAAGGTCTTCAATTTTAGACCTCTACTTGGCACTAGGGGCCATTAAGGAATGAGGATTCTTTAACATACTAACTCCTGCGTGACACGGAGCCTCAGTTTTTAAGGTTTCACCTGAAACTTTCACTTCAAAGTGCCGAGCACTAGGCAACAGCAATACTCCAAATCCTTCAATATAATAGCACTGCTAATTATGATAAATATTGTAACTTCAAGTTACCAGAAGCAGTTAAGTGATCTTTTGCTATTTATTTTCATCGTCATGGACAGGGTATCGTGTAATGTGCATCGGTTGAAATTTTCGAACATTTTCGGTTTATGGAACAGCCGAAATAATTTGCACCAATTTTAGTATTTAAAAAAACGGATAAAAGGAAAAGAAAATTATGAACTTCATGGTCTGAAGGATGTGGCAAAAACCATCAAATTAATGCAATCTTGACAAATCTTTTTTTTACTCCTCGAAACCAATTAGTCAAACTGTTAAATACATATCTGCAGGGTTGACGGTTCATGCCCCAGGCTGGTATTAAGTTGTATTAAAAATCATTGCATTTTACGAGGGTAATTCAATAAATACTGCAATAGGTCATCTAAAAGTAAGGAAAGTACGTAATACATATTCTAAACATTTTCAATCCCTCAAAGCATTCCCTGTTATCCTTTACACATGTCTCAAGTCTTTGTATCCATTTCCAGAAAACCTCAACATACTCATCTTTAGGGATGCCAGAAAGATATTGATGAATATCACTTCCCATGACATATCTAAGATTGTACAATCTTCATCTTTGATTGTTTTCATGAGTTTCTGGATAAATAGGTCTCACAATGGCTGAGATCTAGCGAATATGGGGGATAGAAAAGCTCTGTTAACTTTCTGTTCTTCAGAATTTTATTTCTTTCTCTGTGCTTATTTGCAGCAGCATTGGCAAGTGGAAGAAAATTACCCTGTTGGCGATATTTGAACTTCCTTTGCAAGAAATCTGTTTACCTTTCCTTAGTGCAATTTGAACATAAAAGTTACCATTGATGGTTTTTCCTTTATGTACATGTTTTACTGGACCTCTTGAAAATAAAAAATGAAAACTTATAAAACACGCTGGGAGCCCTTATTTCTTTTTACAAAAATAAGAACGAAAGCTTCATCTTTGATTCCACTGGTTTCCCTTTTTGGCGATAAAAAGTGCACCCATGTTTTCGTCATCTGTCAAGCAAATTCAGCAAATCTTCTGTTTTTTTTTTAAATATTTGTTTTTAAATAGACCTGATGGCACATTTAATGCGGGTTTTTTTCCTCTTAGGCAATTTAAAAAATAAGGCACCTATATGATAGAAATATAATTATATTCATTCCCGTTGTCAGAATTAATGTTGTGATGATGAAATGCAATGTCTTTCGATGTAAATCTGACACTTTCAGATATCATGTTGCACATGTAGCATCGATAATTTTTAGTGTCCTTACAAAAAGTTTAACTTTTATATTTTAACTCTCCTTTTTACCTTTTAAATTTCTGAATCAATCTGAAAACTAAACATCGTTAAAGACTATTCTTTCCACATATAAAAATCATAACTTTAGTAAGAGTTCTTCGGCAATTTATGTAAAGAAGCACAGTTTTCGCATACGCTCTCATTTTCATCTTCTTTGCAGAGATCTCAGCTCAGTGTAGTGACACTGCTTACTTTAAAAATGAATTTCTTTGCGATGACAATAGGCAAAATCATGGGGTTTTCTTTGATTAGGAGCTCCTTCATTGAACGTTTCAACTGTGAAAAAAGAATTACATAAATCTACATATACTATGATATACTGTTTGTTATATTATTTATTGAACGACCCTTGCACATGTATCTCATATAATTTAAAACTCAAAATAGTACAAGTAATCATCTTTACTCATGAACATCAGCCAGACAAAGTATTTTCATGAGTATACTGAGTATTCAACCTTTCAGCTATGAAATGCATGGTCCCACGGTGCATAGTTCAAGCGTTAGGGCGGGGCTTACATAAAATACATTATATCCATGAAACTCTTCAACTTATCACGGAAAATTAACGGGCAAATTGTTTCTATGACTATAATGAATACTTAGCTTTTTCCATCGTTGTAAAAATTTATGGTCCCCTGTGATCAAAAATCAAGTTCGACCAAGTTATATTGAAAATACATTACACATTTGAACACCTTTTCCTTTACTCATGGGCATATGCATCTAGTATGCAAACGTCAATTCAATAATTTCAATAAGAACTTAACCTTTTACCAAAATTGTAAAACTCATGGCATCTGGATCCAATGTTCAGGCCTTGAGATTGGACTAAGCTTGCCACATACATGTTGTATTTGAAATGCATTACATCTTTTAAAAATCTTTTTCTTTTCTTAAGGGCAACTAAAGCTTACACTAATTATAGAATTACGAGTCAGCCCTTTACCAATATTGCACCCTTTACCAATATTGTAAAATTCATATCCTCTTGGTGCAGGCCCCAGGGTGGGGCCAAGTTGGTCATACTGAAGTCATCATAGAGGGAACCTTATCTTTTTTCCTGATGAGTTTCTGGGAGACAAGCTTCGTGAATGTGTTAATGATTACTGAATCATCCATAAACTAAATTTTTTGACACATGAATCCAGAGTTTCAGTTCTTGATGTGACGAAAGTAATCATAGCCTGAGAATTTCATGATACTCAAGTGAAGCCAAGATCCATGGGTCTCTTTCTTTTTAATAATTGCATCTAACGTTAAAGAGATTGTTCTGATCATTTATCGTTCTGTGAAAAAAAAAATGATTCGATCGTTCTTAAATTTTTGGTATAGGAAGCTAAAAATATATTTCACTGGTAATCTGGCCGATTTTAATGGGTTACCTGTATATTGTAAAAAAAAAAAAGAATTGTTTAGGACGTGGGGGATGAATTTTCATAATTTGCTTTCATCTAAGAAAGAAAGAAATAACAGAGGTCTAGATTAGTGTTTTAAGGTTCAATATCCCTCTGATAGGAGAATAGGAGAGCTACATGTATCTCCGCTAACAAACAAACTAAAAAATATTATAGCAAACTATAGTTAACTATAGTAAATCAAAGTTCCAAAGTTATCACTAAAGTAAATCAAAGTTTTCTCAGTGATCACTATAGTGTCATAGTTATAACTATAGTAAATCAAAGTTTTCAAAGTTATCACTATAGTTAAGTTTTCAAAAAATCACTATAGTAAATCAAAATGTCGAAGTTAGCACAATGGTAAATCATAGTTAAAGATTAATCACAACTGTGTATAATGTTCTGTGATAGATGTCTTAATTACTATCACAACATAAGTACAAGTATTCTACAGTTTTGTAGATTTTCTCATTTTACCAAAGTTATCTGTGGATATTATTTGATGAATTTTAAATTATTCCATGGACGTTGCGAGCAGTACGTTTTATTTTAAATTTTATTTTTAGTGATACTTTTTGAAACCTTATGTTTTTCATTGACTGCTGCTGAATTAACATTTTTTAAATGAATATTGTTTGTCTTTGATTTTACTTGGTCTTTTTTATATTAGGAAATCACATTATGTTAATAGCATTAAGAAGCAAGCAAGATATGTAGAGTTGTAATCTTATATACAACGATATTAAGTACTTAAGATTGATAACCATAGTAAATCAATTTTATCATAGTGATCCCTATAGTATTTCAAAGTTTTCATAGTTATCAATATAGTGTCATAGTGATCACTATAGGAAATTGAAGTTTTCAAAGTTATCGCAATAGTGTCATAGTGATCACTATAGATCAAAGTTTTCATAGTTATAACTACAGTAAATCAAAGTTATCACTTTCGTGTCATAGTGATTACTATAGTAAATCAAAGTTTTTATAATTATCACTTCAGGAAATCAAAGCGTTAAAGTTATCACCATAGTTAACTATAGTTTTTATAGTGTTAAAGTTATCACTATAGTAAACTATATAGTAAACTATAGTTTACTATAGTTTTCTTTGTAAGGGTCTCCCTATAATGACTATAATTACGTCATAAAATTGTCAGGTTAAAATTCAATTTTTTGCCCTGCAAGGTATGCTGAAATTATGTTTATCTTTAATTATGTGTTAGATTTCTTTTTGAAAATTATTGGCGTTGAAGAAAATTTTTACTTGAATGTACTGAGGGATGAGGAACCTTAAACATGGTCAGGAACACACATTACAACGTACGACAAACCTACATGTAGCTAGGAAATCATACAAAAATAAACAGACGTTAATAGGTATATATGTGTTGAAGCACATATGTTGTTTCTTTGAAGTGTATCTTCACTAAATATTTTATCAGCACTCTTTTCATTATCATACGGACAAAGCATCATAAAGGGAATAGTTGATGAACAAGTAACATGAAAGCATTTTATGCGAACTACCTTGATCCCTCCATATTTTTTTTTAATATTGTGCTCTGATGTTAATGAACTTGCATTAACTCTATTTTATTTATAATATCAAACCTGTTCCTTTCTATCTATCTATCATTTTTTGTTGATGAACTATAGTCTCTGTAAGAATAACAAACATTTAACATTCCTAACGTCGCTTGGGGAAAACATTTGGCGATAGCAAGAACTTCCGGTTTGACAGCACTGAGAAGTTATGGGGCTTGACTGCGTTACTGCGTCGTTTAAAGTATTTCTGAAAATTGATTTCATAACTGCATGAAATACTGATGTAAGCTTATAAAATTTAATTTTTTGTCAATATTTAGATATTGTTTCAGAGAAAAATTAATGGAAAATTGTTTAGATTACAAATTATAGACAAAATGCCTTATTAGATGAATAATATGAATACAGTGAATCATAAAACAAAGCAAGAAGAGTCGGATACACAGTGAATTATTAAAAAGAGGGGAAAAACTCATTTTTATTTATCAAAATAACAAAATAAAACATTGTTAATATTTTATAAAAATACGAATTAATTCTTCAAGAAACATGTCATTTATAGACAAAAATATTACACAATAAAATCTTAAAAGGAAATTGAATTAAAAGTGCAAAATTTAAGAAAAATTACTAATCTATGAAGTATTAAGAGACAATGTGTGTACACAAATTAGTATAGTTCTAATTTAAAAGAGAAAAAAGAAAAGAAAGGGAAAAACAAATTTGCAAATGCATAAATTTAACATGGCGACATATTTTTAACAATACCTCTAATATTCCATCCCGTTCCTTTTAATATTTATATTTGCTTCCTCTGATGTTCTTTACGCCCTGTGAAGTTTTGTTTATATTGCTCAGTTTTGAGAACGTGTTAATCAAGTTTTTGAAAATGCCAACACGCAAAGAAAACCTAGCAAAGAAAACCTATAAAAACGCAACATTTTTAACTTAGTAGTTCCAAACAAATTATTCTGAATATTATTTTTGGTGGCCCTAGTAACTTATCCAGATCATTAATTGTATTTCTATCATATCCTTGAAAATAACTAAATGCAGTTAGGAACGTACTAATTTAATGTCTTTGATAAAGATAACAATTACATGTATTGAATTTAAAAAGAAAGCTTTGTATGAAATGTAAATGTAATTTCTTTTCTTTATAGATGAAGATTCTACAGTATTTAGCCATTTCATGTTTGCTGTTAATATGCTTGCCATCGACCAAAGGTAAAGTTCCCACAATCATATAGAATTTTAAAACATTATTTTCAATTTTTATTCTAGCAGATAATTTATGTGGTGTGACAAATAAAAAGTATATCGAAGTATATACTTGCTAATGTTTTTGGATATTTAGAATTGAACACAAATTTTCTGACAATTTCACTTTGTTTCAACAGGAAAAAAATCCATATAAATGGTGTTAAAGTTAACTCTAAAACCGTATAATTATAGGAGAACATTATATGCGTCGAATGTGGATCAAGTCATTAATTCAACTAATGATATGATACAGATTAAACGAATAAGCACTTAAAATATTTCATCATTGCTTTACTGGCCTTTACTGGCCTGGTAAACTGCAGTATAACTACAGTATAATATATCAGCATCATATAGCACGCATTCGGAAGCTTCCATGATTAATAGTTTTGTCATTTATAACTAATGAGAAAATAGAGAATGTTTGATTTAAAAGACAACTCAGTCATAACGTTTTTGTTGCTCACACTTTGCTTAAATAATGACGAATAAAGGTACAAATTATGAATGATTTTTTTTTATACAATCACAAAAAATCATCCAGCAAATTTAAGTTTAACATAATTCTACATGTATTTTCAGTTACAGACTCAAACCACTTTAATACCATATAGTATTTACATGAACAAAATTTCTTTTTTATTTCTTATGAAAACCATATTTCTATGTATCTAAAGCAATAAATATAAGGAGGTGGGATAACAAGGCGTGGGAATAGCTTCTAGCTTCAATTGTATAAAAAATCATCCTAATTTTGTGAATTGGCATGTATGCTATTTCATAGACGAATAATTTCAAATCTTTATGTTTTTGTTGCAAATTGGAAGATTTTAAATAAAATATATGTAAATGTTAAATAATATTAAATTTGATGTGCTTAACAAGGTATACTACGAAAGCCCAGAAGGCTCATTCGAGTTTCGAAATACGAGATTCGAAATTCGAGTTTCGAGATTCAAGATCCAAACTAACCAATCAAAAGGCGGTTTAAGATTCAATTACTCCCCTTTGCTAAGTTTTGACCTTCAAGAAATCGCTGAATATATTCAAACCAAAGAGGTCATTTGATTATATTACAATGCAAGAAAGAGTGTTATATATATTAGAACGAAATTAGAAAAATATTGGGTTTTTGGTCTGCAAAATATGCTTAAATTTATATCATAACTTCTTAAACATTATAAAAGATTTATATCAATAATATTTATATCGTATTACCTACTTTGTTTACAGGTTTGATGTCATAATAAGAAATATTGTTCATCGGATTCAAAGAGCAAAGGGAGGTGGAGGGGGCGTATTGTAGTTGATGAGGGGGCGTATTGTAGTTGATGAGAATTATTAGTGTACAATAAAACAAGTGACTAGCGATTAATGATAAATAGTAATACGGGTTTCAAAGAGGATATAATTTGTGACAAGGTATTAGAAAGTGACCAGTGACCAATACGAGTTTTAAAGTGACAGTGGCGTAGCTTGGAGTCGGAAGCATAAAATGGCAGGGGGGGGGGGGTCACAAGGCCCCAGTGGGATCAAGGCGAAGACCTGGGGACTCTGGCTGCGAAGCCCCTGGAAGCTGGTGCATTTAAGACATGTGACGATCGACTTAGGAAAGGTTAATTACATTTTAAACCATAAAATGTTAAATGTTAATTTGTTTTTTCTAAATACTTTTTAGCAGCAGTTCTCCCAAATGTCCTTATTATTAGCCTGTTATAGGCCTACATGCATTTTACATATATTCAATGTTATACATCTTACACTAAGTATATATTATCCTTAATAAAATGTTTTTGAAATTTCAATCATACATGCATGTTTTCATGAACTTGAATCTTATGAATTATATATAGAAATGATATTCATAAATTTAATATAAATTGAAAAATTAAAACATTAAACAAATAATGCAAACTTTTTCTACAGTTCAGTATTTTCTTCGGAGAGTGTTTCAAATTTATTTTTGAAAATCATTTTAACTTTTTATGAATTCGTTTCCCCCCAACGAACAATGTGGAAGCACATGCTTCCGTGCCTCAATGGAAGCTACGCCACTGAAGTGGATATAGTATGTGACAAGGTGTTAGAAAATGACCAGTGACCAAGTTTGTGAAACCAAGAGACAGCCCCTTAAGTACGGATGGCTGAAATATGCATGTTTAATAAAGATAATGATTTCTCTTTGTTTTGGCCCGTAAGAAATAATAAAATAAAAAATCACTGTAAAGCCCCCCCCCCCCCCCCCAAAAAAAAAAAAAAAACGGGGTTATCACGTCATTAGACGTTATTTTTGAAAGGACAAAAGCATAAAGTTGCTATGTTTTCTATAGTAAATTATATCGGTAAGAAATATAAGGGGAATATAGGTGGGGGGGGGGGGGGGAGGGAGAGAATGGCTATGTTGTTTATTTTATTTCAACGGTAGACAAATGTTCGGTTACCAACATTCAGTGTCAATCTTGCGATGCATGGGCAAAATAATTATATATTCGATAATTATTTATAAGGAAACCGCTCGGGTCTCGCAAGATACATAACCAATCAATACACAAGTTTCAATACATGATGTAATGACCATAGAGAAAAAAAAGATATAAAAGTATTTAATAATGATAAAAAATTAATTATTTTAACAAAACAATGAACCCTCTATACACCTTTAGGACTTTGAAAAAATCGCAAAGCCTAAAGGAGTATGTATTAAAATTAATTAGTTCATGTACGCCTTTTTAGTGTACATAGGAAATCTTGAAAGACATCGTAGTAGTGATAAAAAAAAATCGTGTTCGGTTTTCCAATGGTGTATATTCCATATAGGCAAAAAGGCTGTAGCCTACACATCATTTTCTTGATGTAAAAAAATAAGTATTTATACATGTATTTGGTTGAAAAATGGGGGAAAGTTGATCATAAATCTTATTTATTTACCAGTTACTAGAATATTTTTTCATCAAATGCAATAAAAGTATCTTTAGCAATCCACACTTTTATTCCTTTCCAACTTTTACAGTATACAAAACTTGATTTTTATAGCTGGTTTAATCTAAAATTGAAATGTTACCTTTAAGTCGATATCAGACTATTAAAAATGACATCAACAGGAGTCTACGATTAGGACAGGGAATAGAAATTAGGAAATATGTTTGGGTTAGTAGGGAGTCAAACATAAAACATTTTAGAAATTATATAGATTATCCAGTAAAGAAGTTTCCATAATTTCCAAGCACTGTGTAAGGATTCTAAAATTTCTCAATTTTATTAAAAGTGGTCATGAAGATTTTAATTTCTGTATCATAAATATATGTTTAAATGATCTATAATTATTTATAATTATATTCACTGGAAAAATGACAATGATAGATGCCTCCAAGATCGCAGAAAGTGGTCCTCCGACCTCCCCCCCCCCCCCTTCTATTGAGAGGGGGCGACTCCCTCCTTGCCTATCCGCAATTCGGCAATGATGCGCTGTAGGTGAAATCTGTGACTTCACATTAGCCTACACATTAGCCGAAGGGAATACCGAATATACCACTGTTTCCCAATAGGAGAAATACATAAAATTTAAGTTTTCAATTAAGGCTTTTAATAATTGATTTAATTAAAAATTATATATACAATACAGACTGGAATTTATTTTATTCCATATCAAATAGTAGATTAGTCTAACTGCATAAATTCACCCTTAAATGTAATGAAATGTATCCTTAATTAAATTGCAGTGTAAAGACGATCCTTAGTACTTCATATCAATGATAATGCGCATATTAAATAATTCATCGACATACTGATTTCGCAATTCAACGATAAGACCATATAATATTCTATATATGTATCTATTGTTTTGTTTAATGAGGAAAATAAGATTTTATACATATTTTTCAAAACGTTACCCAAAATTCATTTCTATTTTGTTTTGATATATATAACATTTTTTCTTGCATTATCATTTAAGCTAATGACCCATTTGTAATCAATATATTCAGTGATTTCTTGATAGTAAAAACTTAATAAAGGGGAGAAATAAAATATTGAATTCGCCTTTTCATTGGTTATTTTGGATCTTAAATCTCGAAACTCGAATTTCGAATCTTGTATTTCGAAACTCGAATCTCGAATGAGCCTTCTGGGCTTTCGTAGTATACCCATAAATCTACGTACGAATCAAATGTACATGTGGTCTCCTTTTACGGGTACCACAATACTAGTATCCCCTTAGCTTGTTTATTTCTAATACAATCCAAAATAGGTCAGTATATCAAAAATTAGCTTCTTGTATAAAAAGAGACCAAGAAATGTCGATCAGTGGTATGGATGCTGTATAAGTCACTAATCTGTGTTCGTTAATCTTGGTCATTTTTTTTAATCCAACTTTACATGCAACCTACCAATTATTTTTCATGATATAAAAAATGGTAATTACAGGGAATTGGAAGAGAGGATTTGCATATTTCGTGTAGTTGTCATATATATACATTGTGTCGTACTACTGTCGAGGGAAAAGAACTATATTTGATAAGAGTCAAATTTGGCCCCCATAAATCATCTTTTTTGTGATTCAGGCATATTTCATTGTTATCTCATTTCATTCAGAGAATTTGGGAGAAAGGATTTGCATATTTCGTGTAGTTGTCATATATATACATTGTGTCGTACTACTGTAGAGAGAAAAGAACTATATATGACAAGAGTCAAATTTGGCCCCCATAAATCACCATATTTGTGATTTAGGCATGTTTCATTGTCATTTCATTTTGTTGAGGAGTTTATGTTAAAGAAATTTTAAATTTATTTGTCTAATTTTTATGCACTTACTGGCTGTAATTGACGCGCGAAATTATGCTATTTTTTGCAATCAAAACAAACCAAGACAAAATGTGCCCTTTTCTTGACGTTTTTTTTTTTGTGTCTAGGAAGCATTGTAAGCAGAATTGAACAAGCAAAGTTTTTTGTCAGTAATATGTCAAGGATAGATATATTTTTGGTAAAAATATAATAAAGTTTATTGAAGTCTTTGCTCAATATTTTCTGGAAGAAAAAATGCCTGAAAATAAGCAATTTTATTCAAAATGCTAAAATGGCGGAAAATGATGAACTTTACGACGTTATATTTCTAAGATATTGCATTTTGATCGAAGTTAAAATCACGAATTAACTTCACGAGTATAGCTATGCAAAGTAAACCTTTATATAAAGTAAAATTAAGATATTCATTTTAAGGGGCCATTTGAGACATCAATCATGTAAAGATCAACGTTTTTAAACTTCAAATGGTTATATCCAGCATTTCAAGGAATTATTTCAAGGATAATGAGACAAAAAATTTGTTCGACAGTCCTACTTTTTGCTTGTTCATTGTTCAACAAAAGAGTTATATACACACAGAAATAAACACAACAGCCACATTAATATTGTACAATGGTGGAATATTGGTAGATCTGTCGTAAGTGTACCGTGTGAAAGTGGCTATCGGTGAGGTAGATGGCAAAAAATTTCACAGAAATATATACATATATAAAAAATAGGCATATGGGAAAATCTGTAATACATGGGAAATGTCTCAGGATGTTTCAATGAAGTATATGGAGATAACGAACAATATTCAAGCTCAAAAGTCCATTAAACAATACAAAATAGGAGCAGAGCAAACACGGACCTCCAAAACATCAGAGGTGGGATCAGGTGCCATGGAGGAGTGAGCTTCCCCTGCCGACCGATCACACCCGCCGTGTGCTCCTTGTCATGATCAGGAAATAACGGAAAAGTCCGTCGACAATTGAGTGTGTAAATAATGGCCTAACAATTGGTATGAAAAAACGTCAGTCAGCATTTGACTCAACGATAAACTGTATTTGCTGACAAGTCATTGTATCGACCATAGAACTTACGAAATGATGACTTTAAACGAGACAGCTGATATTCTTGTTTCATCAACTTGTTTGTCAATAATTTACCTCGTTTTAGAAATATTACATACGTAGAGCATGCTCTTGCGTATCGAATCAACTGAGAGATATATATACCCCGTATGCAGGTGATGAAGGTATATTGCTGCATTAGTAAGGGAAGTTGACGATTGAAAAGTTAAAGCCATCACGTTTTTCATACAACTTGGTTGTTAGATTACCATTAACGTCTTTTTCAAGTAAAATATCCAAATATGAAACACAGACATTCAGAAAGGAGTCACATTGATTACTGAACCTCTTTCATACATGTCCAAAAAAAACCAAGGTTTGCAGCAAATCAATGACAGAAAATTGTGAATTTTTTAAAGGAGTCTTAAGTGTGCCATGTAAAATTTTGGTATTTTTTCATGAAAAATGCTGTCTAAGAACCTTGTCGTAAAGATTAGCATTGTTTTAAAATTACATGTATACGAAATTCAAACGCTTTCATTTCAATTCAGCCTACATGTTTATTATTCTGCCGTACTTGTGATTTTAATGGGGCTGGCAAACAATGGTTAGGTTAAAAAGGATTTTTAAAGGTGCATTGTAAAGTATATTTATATGACTGCTTTGGGCAAATATCTCAAGGGTTTTGATATCATATTTAATGATGTTCCTCGTGCAGTTGTAAAGCCTCCTAGGATGTAAAGACATGTAATTCAGTCCTGGAATGATTGGTTGTCTACATATTTTTTAAATCAACGCATTTTACCAATAGATATGGTGCTCGATGATGTATCATTGACAAACTGCCATTAGTTAAAAGAAAATAAAACATATTTAGAGCAATCCTGCGAGATTTTAACCATACTGAAAGCTTTAGATGTCTCAAGTATTACATGAAATCGTAGTCTATAGTTATACAGTACTAGAGTATGATAAATTTTAAACTACATCGTAAGACAGTATTATGATATGATAAATGCTATTAACTGATTACCAAAAAATATCCTCCTTGCAAAACACCTGAATTTAATATTATGTCTCATGAATTCCAACAATTTCCATATTTTCTTTGACCGTCCGGTACCTTGCTTACTTTGGTTGTGTAAGTGAAAGAACTATATGCTCTTTGACAGAGGCATTTATTCTGTTTGCAAGTGTCATTCAGCTAGGACTGTTAGAATTTTGATCTCCTTTTTAAATTAGAAAAAACCTAAAATAAGGAGATTTTACATGCATTTTTTGCTATATATGACAGTTCATAGAAATAAAGGTGTCATTTAAAGAAAATGAAAACAACACAATTTTCTCCTCATCGAATTTACTGTTACCTTTGTTAAATGTTTTCGAATCAATTTCTCTCTTTTTTTTTCTAAAGGGGAAACCACACCAGAGGACACGACAGTTGTTGACTCTTCCACATCTTCACCAGAGTCTTCAACAGTATCGGACACATCTAGCAATGAAACCACCACCACGGCCTCTGTGTCCAACAGCACGGAAACCACCACCGAGGGTGCTAATATGCAATCAACCACAACTTCACAGGTGGTGGAGTCTACTTCTGAACCAACTACTACAGATGACGTGGGAGAAACAACTACCACAGCAGGTAGGTGGAGAAATCCACAGTTACTTGAATTTGAATAATGGCTTAAGTGGCAGTGTGTTCGATAGAGAGTGGCTTAAGTTGCTTTATCAGATTCTATATATTTATAGATTTCGCTATTTTTCTCATAGCTTGATTAAGATATATATATATATATATATATATATATATATATATATATATATATATATATATATATATATATATATATATATATATATATATATATATATATATCCTTGATTCTTGACAAATATGTTTATTTGTTCAATTACAAGAAAACGTATGAATATAATATGCATAATAAATTTAAGTGAATTGTAAGAAACTAACATTGTGCAAAAAGTCACTTTTGCTGTTAGAAAGTTGTCATTATCAATTCTTGTGTAAATTATAACCAAAAATATATTTGAGATTTTTTGATATTTTCTATTTTTATGAAAAAAAAACTTTCCTAACAAAGCTTATGGATCGAAACAATATTATTTTATCAATTTACTTAAACATTATGTGTTTTTTGATATACATAAGCTTTTTTATTCGTAAAAGCTTCATATTTTTATCATAATTTTGCTTATATTTTCTTGTACAGATGAAAGCTCAGCGCCATCTTTTATTACCTCAACTATCACACTAGATTTAAATAATACACTTAGCAATACAGATCTTTATACAACATATTCAACAATTTCCACAACATCAGATAATCTAGGCACACAATCAACGACAGCACTATTAACAACATTACAAACCCAGTCAGAAGATACTACGGAATCATCAACAGATTTTCAATTAACAACCTCTACTGCCTCAGTAATCACAACAGAATCCCAATTAACGACATCCTCTACGACAGCTTTCACTGAACAGACAACAGCAGAGTCTTCTTCCTCAACTTCCACTTTATCAGTTATCACTGCAGAGTCGACCATGAAGTCCCAAACAACTACCACTTTATCAGTTGACACAACACAAAGTTCAACAGAATCCCCGTCACCAACCTCCACTTTATCACTTAACACTGCACAGTCGACCATAGAGTCTCCATCAACAACTTCTATTTCATCAGTTGACACTTCACAGACTTCAACGGACTCCCAATCAACAATTTCCACTTTATCAGTTGACGTTACACAGACTTCAACGGAATCAGCATCAACAACGTCAACTTTATCAATTGACACTACACAGACGTCAACAGAATCCCTGTCACCAACTTCCACTTTATCAGTTATCACTGCACAGTCGACTACAGAGATCCCATTATCAACTTCCACTTTATCAGTTGACACTTCACAGACGTCAACAGAATCCTCATTACCAACTTCGACTTTATTAGTTCACACTACAGAGACCTCAAGAGAATCCCCATCAACAACTTCTACTTTATCAGTTGACACTGCACAGACTTTAACTGAATCCTTATCAACAACTTCCACTTTATCAGTTGACACCACAAAGAGTTCAACAAAAACACCATCATCAGCTTCCACTTTATCAGTTGACACTACACAGATTTCAACAGAATTCCCATCAACAACCTCCACTTTATCAGTTGACGGTACAAAAATTTCAACAGAATTCCTAACAACATCTTCCACTTTATTGGTTGACACTACACTGACTTCAACAGAGTCCGCATCAACAATTTCCACTTCATCAGTTGACGTTACACAGACTTCAACGGAATCAACATCAACAGCTTCCACTTTATCTGTTGACACTTCACAGACGTCATCGGAATCCTCATCACCTACCCCCACTTCATCAGTTATCAATGCACAGTCAACTAAGGAGTCCCAGACAAATTCCACTTTATCAGTTGACACTTCACAGACTTCCACAGAATCCCCGTCACCATCTTCCACTCCATTAGTTATCACTACACTGTCAAGCACAGAGTTCCCATCAACAACGTCCACTATATCAGGTAACACATCACAGATGACCATAGAATTATCTTCAACAACTTCCATTCCATCATCACTCATTACTAGTTCGACAAAAGAACCTTCATCAACAATATCCACGCATTCATTAGATAACACTACACAGTCTTTCACAGATTCCCGATCAACAATATCCACTCCATTAGAAATCAATTCACAGTTAGCAACAGAATTCCCATCAAAAACTTCGTTTCCCTCACTTATCACTATACAGTCGACACAAGAGTCTCAATCAACAACCAACCCTTCATCAGATATTACTACTTCAGTATCCCCAGTAACAATTTCCACTCCATTACTGATCCATACACAGTCAACATCAGATCTAGATTCAACACCAACAACTTCAACTCCATCTGTTACCACTATAAGTTCAACAAAAGAGCATTCATCAACAATTTTCATGCATTCAGTAGTTTCCTCACGGCTAACTACAAAATCCCCATCAACAACTTCTACTCAGTCTGATGTAACTGCAGATTTAACTGCACCTTCCTCATATCCAACTATTACACAGTCAGGTATCAATACACATTCGGCAACAGAATCCCTGTCTACATCTTCCACTACATCATTTCAAATAAGCACCACCTACACTCAACCAGATTTTATGTCTTCTTTAAAATCTACAGCATTTGCGAACAGTCAATCGACATCAGAAAACATGTTATTATCAACAGAAAACACAGATACGTCAATAACCTCAGAGTATATGTCAACATCTTCTGATTTATCAACAGAATACACCTCAGCATTTATAAATTCTACAACAGATAATCCTTATCATACAACCACACAAGTGAATCATGCATCCACGTCAACAGCACATAACTTGTACGATACATCGCCTTCAACATTTCATTCAACAGAGACAACAGATCATACATTTTCGTTATTTGGTGATTCATCAACGGTAGATACACTAACAAGTTTCACAACGACGACAATATTCCCCACATCTCCAGAATATACAACAGTTTCGACAGAGAATTCAATGACTCCAACAGAGTATTCATCATCCACTGAATATGCATCAACGTCGTCAGAGAAAACATCGACCCATAGCTCCACATCAGAAGATTACATGTCGCCTTCGTTGCAAACCTCATCAAGCAAATCTTTCAATCAGACAGATGCAGCAATTATATCAACCACAAATAATATCATACTATCTACAACCCATTCTATCAGTGATGTGACAAATAATATTGACACAACGTACAAGGAACAAACAATGACGACAGGACAAACACCATCAGTAACAGAGTCACGCACATCCACACAGCAACAGACTGAATTGGCAACCTACAGGCGCACATCTGTGCAAGCAACATCAACAACTCAAGACACAATAACAGCGGAACAACATACAACTACTGACGTACATGCCTCTCAGGATACATCTACAAGACTACTTGATGTGACAGCGCCAACAGCTGTCATGCACTCTACTATGGACACCGTAACTTCAAATCAACAGTCAACTACAACAATGAATGAACAGACTTCACAATATACATCTACCGTCGAACAAAAAACATCGACATCAATGCACACACATACAACGCAATACACAACTTCATCTGAACAAAAAGCAACTACAACATTACACTTAGGTACAACACAATTTCTAGATACAACATCTACCCTTGGTGATGTCAGTCCAACAGGTAAAACTTGTCTGTCTCCAATCTCTGCTGTGTCTTAGATATGACACGATATCAATGTACATGGCATGCTTTTTCGCTACTACAACTCACCTTTCTCTGTTTCTTTTATCATGTAAGTACTCTTTTGAATGGCTGATCGTAATGCAACACTGCTCAGCATCTTTTGATATGAAATAAAGTAATGTTGTTGCCTTAGACCACATCTGGCGCATGCAAGCGAATCTCAAAAATTGGACAAAATTTTCAGGTAGAATTTTATACTCATTTCATAACTGGAAACACTGGTAATTAATCAAGTGGAAGAGTGGAATTATATCCCAAGGAGAAGAAATCTGACAGATGCCTGAGGGAGGCACATGTGTTACTCATAAGGCAGTCCATTTCACTTGGGGGGGGGGGGGGGGGGGTTACAGTCGAATGTGCTGTTTTGACTCATTTTGGTAACTTGTTGATTATAGATATCGTATTGAATTGTTCTATCACTATTATTACTATAGTATATAGTAATAATAGTAATATATAGTAATAATGATACTATAGTATGATATACTATCGTTATTATTATACTCCACATATTTCATATAACATTCTTAAAAACATTCGAATGAGTAACATTTGTCACCTCAAATGTTTACCCGGCGTTTCTTTTTTCCCCTATCATTATGTATGCTAAACAATGTAAATCTAAGAGAATAATAATTACCCTTTTCCATATCACATCATGTATCAGCCTGAGACACCAATATCAGCCAGAGGGCTGAAGGGCCGAGGACTGATTTTGGTCGAGAGCTGATACAGAATGTGGTGTGAAAAAAGTTACATACAGTGTACTAAATAAGAAAATACAGCATACACCATCTTGAGAAAAAAATAGCCATGCACTTAGTACTGAAATGTACCTTGTTATATCAAAGAACAGTAATTTGAAATTAAGAGAATGTGAACAAAAAATAGGTGTATTATCGTAAGTACTGTTTTTTAAAGGTTTAATCTACTAGGGCTGTGATGAATCCGTATCAGCCCTGCAGGATCCATATCAGTCCTAGAAGCTGATACGGCTTTTGTGACATCAGGCAAATTGCATATGTGAAACATATGTATTTATTACGGAGTATCTAATTAAGAATACTACAGTAAAGTGTTGAGGATACTCTCACTGTCAAATATTAAAATGCATGATTTTTCTGAATTATAGTATGTATAGTTTTCACTGAAGCATGAGTTGTAGAATCAGTTATATCATGATTAAAATGCTGGGACCACAAGTTGTTACTAGTAATACGATATTAAAACAAACGAAATTTTATTAAAATTCAGAAGTTAACATTTGTATTACGTATACACTTAAGATTATTTGCTGCGTACGTTTTATATTAACGGTCGAACAAAACTTTTCAAAACGGAGTGAAATGGACTATGTTTACAAAACTTAACCTTTTTTTTTCGAGAATAAAAATGTTTACAGTAATGGTTTTTGAAATTTGAAATGCCTTTTAATTTTGTTCCATTGTATGTATGGGTCCTACCATTTTCATATGAATCATAGTCTTACGTGTACTTTTAAAATAACAACTGTACTTGAATGATCCCAATGATAATATGTGATTTTGTTGTTGATATAGCACGTTTATTCAAAGTGTAGAGAAAAGCATGATAAATGTTGACAAAGAATATTGAATTTATTACCTGTAATGTGTTCAATGGGCTGATAAAGCAAACTGCAATGTTTGAATAGGGCATTGGTGCATAAAATATGATAGAATCATACAAGGTGTTCATCTTTCTGGGAAAGCAATGATTCGATGCTGCATGCATTAAGTACCTTCTTTTGCTAAGCTATGGATCCAAACAGTGAATCAATTTTGTCTTTTGATGCAGAAAAATGTATTGAGTATTCACAAAATTAATCGCAAATAAGGTTCAGATTACATAACGTCCATGGATTTCATCTTTCATTTCATAGAGGGGTTTCTTCTACGTAAAATCGATACATTGTTTAAAAACATAAACATTAATTATTAACCCTAGATTGATAAATACCAATTAAAATCATTTGAGGCTCATAAGCTTTAATGAATTTTTAAGAAAGAAGAATTTGAGATTTATAAGAATTTGGGGTTAAGAGAATCTTTAGATAAGGCCATCTTTAAAATAATGTTTGCTTGACCTCTCTAGACTCAGGATAAAATAATTGGGTCGGTCGCTAGGTGGTTTATTTGCCCCCTAAATATACTCAACACATAGGCGTCGGAACCGGGGGGGGGGGGGGGCTTAGCCCCCTCCACTTTTTTTGCAAAGATATACATAATATAGGCATTGAAAATTGGAACTTACCTTTTTTCATTGGTTTAGCCCCCCCTCCCCCTCCCACTTTCAATTAGCCACCCCACTTTTAATTTGCTTCCGACGCCTATGCAACATAAATGCTGAATTTTCGAAATCTGTTAAAATTGAAGGTACTGATAGAACAGCGGGTGTTAACGGTCGGCAGGGGATGCTCATTCCTCCATGGCACCTGATCCCACCTCTAAATTTTGAGGTCCGTGTTTGCTATGCTCCAAATTTGTATCGTTTCATTGGACTTTCGAGATTGAATACTGTTCGTTATCTTCATATTTCATACAATTAAAATAGCTGTTGACGGGATGAGGAAATTCCGGAATGAATAAAAAATCGTTTCCTGCTGGTTTATAAGAGTTTTGAGTCTATCCATTTCTAACCAGTCGGTCGGGAGAGGGCAAACAAACAATTTTTTTATAGATGGGCTGATGTAATTTATATTCTTTTTTTTTCATAGTCTTTCATTTTATGTTTTTATTCAGAAACTCTTTCACCAACCTCTACACTAGCTGATACCACAACTTCAACCCAAGAATTAACAACAGCAGCGATGCAACAAACTACAACTATGGAAAACTTGATGAGAACAAATGTACAAGATACAAAAGCAACAGAAACGGAATCAACAACAAGTCATGAATCAACGACTCCAATGGAAATAACAACAACAAGGCCACAAGCAGAAACAACAACAACACTGGCAGCAGCAGAGACAACAACAAAAATGGCAACAGTAGAAACAACAACAACAATTGCACCAGCAGAAACAACCATCATAACTTCTCCTGGTGAGACCACAGCAGTGAAGGTTTCAGAAACAACTTCAACAATGCCTGCAGTATATACAACAACAACACCAGCAAAAACAACATCGGTTATACCAGAGGAAACTACTACAAAAGAGGTGCTAGAAGAAACAACAACAACAAAAGTGGTACAAGAAGAAACAACAACAAAAGTGGTGCAAGAAGAAACAACAACAACAAAAGTGGTACAAGAAGAAACAACTACAAGAGCAGTACCAGCAGAAACAACAACAACAGCGGTTCCAGCAGAAACAACTACAACGAAGGCACCAGCAGAGACGTCAACAGTGGCACAAGAAGAAACCACAAAAACAATGGCTTCAGAAGAAACAACAACGGTGGTATCATCAGAAATGACAACAACTGTGGCACCAGTAGAAAAAACCACAACTTCTCGAGATGAAACCACAACAGTGAAGGTTCCAGAAACAACTACAACAGCCCCTGCAGTAGATACAACAACAACAACAGTCGCTCCTACTACCACAGTGGACAGATGTGCTGGTGTTAATTGTAACAATGGAACGTGCACACCGTCTACAAGTTCCTCTGCTGGATACATTTGTCAATGTAAAGCAAACTACACAGGGAACTCTTGTCAGTTTGGTAAGTTTTTTTTAGAAATCATAAATTGTAAAGAATTGGAAATATAGTTTTCTACTTTCAATTATAATTTAGTTTCTCATATTCATTTTTTATCTCAGCTGAAGCTATGTATTCTCAATGGACTGCATGGGGGGCATGTGACCAAGATTGTAAAGGTGGGGTAAAGAACAGGACACGAAGCTGCACCGACGTCACCGGCGCAGATCGAGGCTCAGACTGTGGGGCCGATTTATTAGAGGAAATAGCATGCGAGAATCTACCGGACTGTGTCGGTAGGTCATCAAGGAGAAAAGATACAGAAAAAAAATTGGACGCTGAAATTTTATTTAGTATTCAAGTTGAAAACCACGACAATATAGTAAAAATCCTTTTATTACATGTTTTTTTTTTTTTATTCACTTTTTGTAGAATTTGTAATGTTTTTATCTCAAAACTTCAGTTTGTGACAGCTGTATGTGACTTTTTTTTTCTTCTAGTAACGACTAACCCTTGCCAAGACTCGGTCAACCCTTGTCTGTCTGACGGTGTAGCTCATACATGTTTGGTGAAGAGTGACGGGTCGTTTCGTTGTTTGTGTCAGGAGGGGTACATCAAAGACAACAACAACGTATACTGTAACAGTAAGTAAAACAACAAGAATGGTTACAACAATAAAACAAATACAGCAACAACGAAACCCACAACAATCATATTCAGGTACACAATGCATTCCATTAAATTACAAAAGATCTCTATTGCACAGCAAGTACTAAATTATTTCAAAAAAGGATAAACAGATATTCAAAAAAATTATTGTAGTAAGTCATCCTCACAATGTCAAGGTTGTGTGATTTCGGAACTCCACACAAACCCTTGACATAAGTCGCTATTTAAAAGTAGGGCTAGAAAGCTACTATTTCATTTGTTCCTGGTCTAGGATTGGAACCAATCAGAAAACAGCTTTTATTGTAGGTAAGTTTTGTAAACAAATATGACTCGTCTTTAAAATGGAAAGTGTCGATATTGTAGGATTTGTGACTACTTACATAAAATGAAGCATCGGGGATTAATTTTTGGAAGATCGTCACCCTAACAATCACAAGAGATATGCTCTGGAGTTGGGCCATTTGAAAACGACGGATTTGAAAATTATAAAAAAAATTTCTCACTGGTTAGTTTATAATTACCGATTACGTCATTTGTAACCACAAACCCAAGTTTTAAATAGCGACTTATGTCAAGGGTTTGTGTGGAGTTCCGAAATCACAAAACCTTGACATTGTGAGGATGTGTAGTAAGTAGGAAATTAAAAATAATAAACGACAGCAAGTATTCTCGAAATATCAAATCAACACGTGACAAAATTATTATTTAAAAAAAACAGTGTTTATCTCCAAAGTTAACGTAAAATAACAATAATTTCAACTACTTATCAAATATATACATGTACACCAATATCATAGTGATACATACATGTGTACCAATATCATAATGATGCGTACAATACCCAATTCATCTAAATGACTAGCAGATTTTTGGATTGGCAATGCACTGGCTATATCAAAATTCATCGACAAAAAGAAGACGTGGAAATATATATTACATTACTGAATAATTTTAGATGAAAACGAGTGTTTAAGAACAAACAACGACTGTAAGGACGTGAACACTAATTCATTCAAAGTGGGCGTGTCTGGTTGTAAGGATACTATAGGAAATTACTCCTGTACCTGTCAAAGCGGATTTACTTATAACAGCGACGCCAGGACCTGCACAGGTGCGCTTTTAATATTACATATTGATATATAAGGAAATTATATTTCATGTAGGTTTATCCAAGAGTTAGGGTATGTAAATAGATATTATCTTTTTCTATTTTCTTTATTGGCAGATATCAACGAGTGCAGTAGCTCATCAACAAACAATTGTGACATCCAAGAGCGGGCCATTTGTACCAACACACCTGGAAGTTTTACATGTGCCTGTAAATCAGGATATCAAGGGGCGGGGACTACGGGGACATGCACAGGTAGGCCTGTCCTTTGATTGCATATTTCCTCTTCAACCGTTTCCACTTCAAATTGATAAGAGAATTTGTGCAAAGTCGCAATTAGTAACCAAAAGGTATTATTAATCATATATTGATAAAAATATGCGAACCCACATCTGTGTGGATTCTGATTACAGCGGGTTTTTTTGGGGTTTTTTTTTTTTGTTTTTTTTTTTTTTGGAAAAAAATGCCGTACGAAAATATTCCAACTGACATTACTTCTGACGACTACACGATGTTAAAATTTTCTGCTGATCATTATTACCAAAAACGTCACAATTTTATCTGTTACACTGTGAATACATATTAATATGATTTCGTGGGGCTTCTCTTGAAAGAATTTTAATTTTAGCCCCATGCAATCCCCAGTATTTGAGTAATATGAATCCACACTACGTAAGAATGCTTGCATATCAATGTGTATTGTCATGGCCCAGTGGTTACTGAGAAGATGATTTTTAATGATTTTTTTAAATTCCGATGTCACAAATTTGTTTTATATACTCCTATCCACAAAAGGGGTATTCCCATGGAAAACTTTGATCCCCTGTTGTGGGTCCATCCAATACCCTGTGACCATGATTTTAACAATTTTAAATCGCTCTACATTATTTAGAATGCTTGCATATTGATATGACTACTCAAGGTCCTGCTATTCTTGTTGAAAAGATTTTTAAACTTTTCCTCTGTATATTCCTATATCAAATTTACTCTTATAATGTTGCTCGACTCTATCTTTCAGTTGGTCTTCATCTGAACAAACTTGAATTAGCGCTACCTATGCTTTCTTATTAATGACCAATCATAGCCCGGCTTCTCTTGAGGTTTTCACAATTTTGAAAAGTTAGATCCAGTGATAAATTGGCTTAATCTTGCATTCAAAAGAAATCCATCTGGTACTGGCATCATATTCCTAAAACAATTGCACAAAAGATTAAACCGATAACAAAATCATATATATATATATACACTGAACCAAACTTGTAAGTGTTCACCAAACATTTTTTAAGTTATAAATAACAAATGCATACAATAAGTAATTTCTTTAATTCGTGGTTAATGATGCATATTTCTGTTAGATGTTGCATAAATTTCATGTAAGTTTCTCGTCAGACTTTATAGCAAAGTGTCAAGGACATGATGTGCCCTCAAAATGAAAATTCACATAAAATAATCTCTATGGAGTAAGACAACCATTCGCTCTAATTACTGCAAGACATCCTTTTCTCATGTTTACAACGTATCAATGAATAGGAGGTTGACCTATCTGCTGCCACAACTTCTATATGAATCTTTCTAAATCGTTGAAATTGCGTTGAAGGGGGGGGGGGCGCTTTGACATTCCTTATAATAGTCCCAAATGCATTCAGTGGGATTCAGCAGGCTAGGGCATCACACAGATGCCTTTTGGTCAACACTTAGACCCTCATTGGGCGTTTTACACGTACGTGTACCTCTTTCAGGATGATTTAGACTGTTAGAGATGATATTGGACTGCTATGAGCACCAATTTGTCGCAATTTTCTTACCATTGAAGTTTCTGTTTTAAATGTTTCTAAAGTGGTTCAGGACTATGTAACAATCTTTTAACCTGGTTGTGACGCGAAACCTTGGCCTCAAACGGAGATCCAGATCACTTCCGGTTTGGTTAAATTTTCTCCAAAGCTTTCAAATTGTGATAAGTTGACTATGAAAATGACACAATCAAAAAATGATAGAAAAATGTGTTTAAATGGATTTTTATACTGGTTGTTCATTTTCAAAAGTAATATCAAGGACAAATAAACACAAAAATAAAAGTGAGTAAAACGTGTCGCAAGGATGATCCAGATGTCAACATTCCAACGGCTCTTGCTCCTTCCTCAATGGTCATTTTGCCCATGTTTTGTGTTTTTTAGTTAAACCAGTTGTTAAAAATCGATATTGGTCACAAAAAGAAGCTGATTACACAAAACACGGTCTGCAAAGTACAGGTTTATTGTTTTTAAGCTTCGTCACGGGACATTGGTTTTCATCGGTGATAATTGATTTTCTTTTGACAATTGTTAAGAAGACTCATTGGTTATAATCATTTGAAAATATCATACCATTCTATCATGTAGTTTTTAAATAAATACATTTATTAGAGTGATCAACTAGAAGTTTTGTTAAGTATATATATATATATATATATATATATATATATATATATATATATATATATATATATATATGACTGATACTTTCCAGAGAAACGATTGATGTCCCATACCGGACATACTAAGCTGAATTCCAATGATGAATTCTCCTCCTACTTCTTCCCCAACTTTGCCATTCCCTTCGGCACTCATCTGTATCCGTCATTCTATGTAAGTATCTTCGAAATTGTACGTCTACTAACAGAGGTTTGATTTAGAATTCCCGTATGCGAGATAAATGTTTAAATTACACCAGAAACTTACAATAGTTGTGGTTAATACGAGTTGAAAGATTTTCTTTAATTTAGGGCACCCCTCCTTATAATCTGTCACTGAAAGATACATCATAAGTAATTCTTATCATATTCAGAACACTTCATATATATCATTTAAGTAGTAAATATCTGTATTCAACATTTGGTATGAATGTGCTGAATATCTCCATAATCTACAAAAAAGCAATATTCACCAAATCATTTTTCAATTTTAAATTTAATTTATTTAATTTCAAATATGCAATAAACAAGACAAAGGTTGACCTAAATGCTCATATGATTTGTAATTCTTAAATCAGACCTTTTATAAAAAGTATTAATGGTGTATGTATGTAAAATTGTATTTGTAGTTTACAAGGAGTGGATTACTGCTGTTTACAACAATCACAAGTGATACCGTCAGTATCGGAAAACGGAAGTCTTTTACGAACCCCACCAAGTTCGTCATTGATAGTTCCTTCCAAGAAAAAGCTGCTGTTGCCCCATGGTGGTCAAACATGATTATCAGTTCCGGGGTAAGTAACTCTTGTTTGATGAATCAATTTTATGTATTTAATTTGCAGATTGCAATGTCTTATTATGTTGATGACGTGTTCATGCCATGTTAACTTAGGATAAAATGATGTGTGGAATTCTTTCGAAATGTCTTTCCTCCTACAGTTTTCTTTCGATTTCAAAGAAAACATTAAATTGAGAATTTGATTTCCATGATCAAAGTTGTCGTGGTAATACTTTATTTTGACTTTTGCTACTTCTACATGTTTTTTGTCCAATTTAATAATGGTAAACATCATCAAGAAACAGTTCTGTGTAATTTTTTTTCTATTTCAAAGAAGCATATGTCATGTTTATTATAATGGTAATATAACGATTAGGGTCTTTTTTCAAAATGGGTGGTGTACAGTTTTGAAAAAATTAAAATTGTGGAAGAGTATCGGCTTATGACGATAGGGAAATATCTTATGCGAGGATATATTATTCAGTACATTCATGTTAATTAAAATTGTAATGCGGCCACCAGTGGTTATTCAGTAAAAAAAGTCACTGAGTGGCTGATGCATTTGTGTGACTTTTTTTATCTTTCAGTTTCCATTAAGCAACATTTTTAAAAGCCTTCAGTGGACACATTTTAGTTGTCCTCCAATGTCCTTTCATATCTTATTATTCAAACATCTTTAAGTGGTCGTTAAAAAAACAACCTTTCAATGACATTAATAAATTTGTCCAACTTCTTAAAGGCTTTTAATAATCTGCCAAGAATACTCAGAGAGAAATTCAGTGGTTGTATTGAAATTTAAATTGTGATTTCAATCTTTGAGTCCTTAAAAAGAAAGGACGGATAATCCAAAAACATTTCATTTGAAAGAGAATTTACTTGCTTCTTTCAGTAAAAAAAATCACAAAAGATTGGTGAAGAATATTTTTAAAAAAAAATGATTAAAAAAATAACGAATGGATAAATACTTAGTCCAACATGAATAATTTTTGTTTCATACTCAACATAAAATCTTATCTAGGATATAGCTCCGATAAAATAATTTGTTACTTTGTTCTGTATCTGTTCATCTAGTATGAATTGTTTCACGAAAACAAGTTAAATATAAGATTTTATGTGCTATAAATTTATTGTAGAAATTGTTCTACGGTGATATTCTTTGATTGATATTTTATTTGAAAATAAGTCACAACATTTTGTAAGTATTTTTTTTTCTTGGATATTTATGGTTTCAAGCAAATTTACGCGAAAAAAAGAATTACCATTACATGCAATTGACATTTTCCTGATTATCAATGAGTCGTGTAATGATTAGTCTGCTTCTCCAAAACTGCGCAATTAACATAGAATATATAATGTGTATAACCGATATATACACATCGCCGAACTCATCAACAGGAAGAGTTATTAACAGGTGATTTGGATGTCCCCATTGGATCACTACGAACTTATGAGTGGCCATTGAGTTGACACTTAGTGGCCACTGAGGGTCATTGGCAGTCTCTTTTTTTTTAACCAGCAGTCACATTTCCGTGGTTAGTAAGGAACCATTTTGTCCTCTGAAAGGTGTATTGCATGTAATCAGAAATTTCTGGATCATGCATTTTAAAGAGGAACCTAATAATCAACTAAACGGAAATTGAATTTCGATAGCTGTTATTTTCTTTCTTGATTTTTTTTATTTCCATGGTTGCTATCTTGTACATCTTAAATAAAAATCTACTTTGACATGTTTTTTTTTCAAAATGCCTAGTTTTATTATGGCTTAACTCTAATTTCAACATATACCTTTTATGAATCAAAGCAGATTTCACTTTTTTAACAGGTGAGCGCAGATAATGGAATGTATTACAAAGAGTACTCACCTGACGTGACGTCAGACAATAATGTCATGGTAGCCAAGGCAGCAGAAATTGCCGGAAAATTTAGTGTCACCGGATTTATCCCAAAATACATGGTGGTGATTACATGGTACAAGATGGAGCAAAATCAAAGTCCTGCAACGCCATCTCAAGTAAATGTGCAGAAATCAATGTGATTGAAAAAAAAAAGGATTAATTCAAATATATCTTTTTGAGATAAAATTATAAATGATATACTGTAGTACATTGTATGAATTGAAAGTAACTCTCTGTAAATTTTGTTTTAAAGAAGACAACTTTTTAAAATTCTAAAACCGTTTGCTTCAAGACAACAGAAAATGCATCATTTGTGTGTTTATATCGATTAATTGTTGTATAAGAATTTCCTGTTTTTTGTAGACTGTGACATTCCAGCTCATCCTGATCACAGACTTCAAACACTCCTTCGTCAAGGTTACTTATGAGGACAGAGAAATGAAGTGGAAGGTACTGGATTCGGTTGGGAATTACCCAGTCAGGATTGGGACCCTCAAACAGGGAGGATCTGCCGTAGAATATGCTCAGTCTTACCTTGATCTTTTGAATGATGCAGCAAACAAACCTAAAATACAGACAATAGATGAGATTGTCATTTCGCCAGCTACAAAGTAAATGATAGATATGGTATCTTTTTTCTGCATGAAAATTCATGTTGACATCTTGATTGGAGTGAAAAGTTCAATGTTTCATAAAGTCAATCGTCTGTGATTGGCTGGTTTTTCGTTCCTAGCTAAATTCGATTGATTTGAAATAATCAGGTAGAAAAACTCAGTTATTTTATTCATAAACCTAACTTTTAATTTTATATTCAGAAAAAACTTTTTCTCATAATTTTTTAAAAGGAAATTCATATATTTCTACTCATTGATGAAATACACATTTTTAAGTAATATAGTGCAGGCCTGTTAAAAATAGTAAAATAAAAAAAACCCACTATTTTAAGGATAATAAGATTCTTGTTGCATATTACGTAAATTCATAAAGATATTTTTCCTTTATTGACAGTAAAGGTCGTTCATACTATCGTCTGTCAGAGACATCCCCGATTGAACATCCGGGTCTGCTGTGTTCAGAGTGGATAATCGCTGACGCCAGCGACAGCAATAAACCTGTTGTGAGTGCGGAGGTGACGAAGTGCCCACCCACCCTACTACAGAAGACAGACACTCTAGTGCAGTACACAGAAGCAGGGATTCCAAACTCTATGGCGTGTTTTGCAACAAGAAGCGCCATGTCTTCAACATCAAGCGATGCACGCACCATACGTTGTTGCTATGACAACACCAATAAAGGACTGGTTCTAGATCACGTGTTAGCCAAGGGGTTTAACACTTACAGGTAAAAATTATATTTTGCTCGACTTTGAGAAGAAGTAGGCTAGCTGAAATCCTGTTTGTTGGTGTAAATTCAATATTTTTTAGATTCTGATGGACTGTTTTTAGATCAGCGTTTATTCACCTTTTAAATAGAAGTTTTGATTTCTAATGTGTAAGAAACACTAATTTCTTGTCCTCCAGGCGTCACTCAGGACAAGCACAAACAGATGCTGACAATATGTATGGTAAATGCTGTGATGCCAACAACTCATACGCTTCCAAGGCAGATCTCTGTCAAGGCTTCCTCGAGAGACGTCCTGTCTGTACCTTTGACAATTTTGTCGCCAGTGGCGCCGGTAAGTTTACAATTTTTAAAATGTTTTGCACTTATTGTTTTGGATTTTTTTTTCTCTACGTTTGAAATTTTACACGCTTGAATGGAATAAGGATTGTGTTTTTCTTAAAGGCTTTTAATAACGCAATTAGTGGAGTATGTTAATTGTCTAAATTTGAATAGATTTTCATTTAGTTTCTTGCTCTTGTAGGTGGTGCCTTGGGTGATCCCCATCTAACTACACTAGACGGCTTGTCCTTTACCTTTAACGGGCATGGGGAATTTGTTTTGTTAATAGCTTCGGAGGTGGAGGTTCAAGGACGATTTTCACCGCTAGTCAATCAAGATGGTCAGAAAAGCGCAACCTTCATTAGTTCCATTGCTGGCAAACAAAGCACTCCTAACAGTGACAAGGTTGAAATTCGCCTTAATTCTGCTAAAGATAATGCAGGTTTGTATTTTTGTTATACTACTTTTATGATTTCAACTCGTCGTCACGCTTGTTAAAATAATAGTAGGTGAGCAATAATCTGAACATGCAATATAAGATAAAAAGTGTACTCTTCTGTATTGGCCAGGTCAATTGTGCTTTAAGATTCAGGAGCGTTGTCTAAGTGGAAAAAAATCTTGGAAGGGACTCGAGTTGTGATATGCCATATATACATATATATAATTATGTGCTTTATCGTAAAAATTAATTTCAAGGAGAAAACGTAAACTTTTATGAATTTAGGGGGTATAAGTCGGGTAATTCTGTGTAAAGCATGTAATATGTAACAATACTCTGCTAGACCCAATTTGTTATTCTAGAACTCTTGGTACTAGTATCTAAAATGAGCAGAAAGAGCAGTCTATTAAGGTAAAACGTCTCCGTTTTTAGCTCACCTGAGCTGAAAGCTCAAGTGAGCTTTTCTGATCACCCGTTGTCCGTCGCCCGTCCGTCTGTCCGTCCGTCCGTCTGTAAACTTTTCACATTTTCAACTTCTTCTCAAGAACCACTGGGCCAATTTTAACCAAACTTGGTACAAAGTACCCTTGGGTAAAGGGAAGTTTAAATTATTAAAATAAAGGGCCAAGTCCCCTTACAAGGGGAGATAATCAAGAAAAGACAAAAATAGGGAGGGGTCATTAAAAAATCTTCTTCTCAAGAACCACTGGGCCAGAAAAGCTGAAACTTAGGTGGAAGCATCCTGGGATAGTGTAAATTCTAAATTGTAAAAATCATGACCCTCGGGGGTAGGGCGGGGCCACAATAGGGAATCCAAGTTTTACATTGAAATATATAGGAAAAATCTTTAAAAATCTTCTTCTCAAGATCGAACCACTGGGCCAGAAAAGCTGAAACTTATGTGGAAGCATCCTGGGGTAGTGTAGATTCTAAATTGTTCAAATCATGACCCCCTGGGGTAGGGCGGGGCCACAATAGGGAATCCAAGTTTTACATTGAAATATATAGGAAAAATCTTTAAAAATCTTCTTCTCAAGAACCACTGGGCCAGAAAAGCCGAAACTTATGTGGAAGCATCCTGGGGTAGTGTAGATTTTAAATTGTTCAAATCATGACCCCCGGGGGTAGGGCGGGTCCACAATAGGGAATACAAGTTTTACATTGAAATATATAGGAAGAATCTTTAAAAATCTTCTCAAGAACCACTGAGCCAGAAAAGCTGAAACTTATGTGGAAGCATCCTGGGGTAGTGTAGATTCTAAATTGTTCAAATCATGACCCGCAGGGGGTAGGGCAGGGCCACAATAGGGAAAACAAGTTTTACATTGAAATATATAGGAAGAATCTTTAAAAATCTTCTCAAGAACCACTGAGCCAGAAAAGCTGAAACTTATGTGGAAGCATCCTGGGGTAGTGTAGATTCTAAATTGTTCAAATCATGACCCGCAGGGGGTAGGGCAGGGCCACAATAGGGAAAACAAGTTTTACATTGAAATATATAGGAAGAATCTTTAAAAAATCTTCTTCTCAAGAACCGCTGAGCCAGAAAAGCTGAAACTTATGTGGAAGCATCCTGGGGTAGTGTAGATTCTAAATTGTTCAAATCATGGCCCTCAGGGGTAGGGCGGGGCCACAATAGGTATTACAAGGGGGGAAGTCTGGTAATGAACAGCATGGCCAAAGTTACTCAGGTGAGCGATGTGGCCCATGGGCCTCTTGTTAGCTATTTTGATCAGAGATCAGACGAGCTTCTGCGTCAGTAAGGTGTCTGTTGTCCGTCTTTCATTCTTACATTTCATGATACCAACACAGTAAATCATTAAAAAAATGCTAATTAACAAATACGAAACATTAATTGTGTTATAAATAGAAATCCTGAAAAATGGTGGTGTTGAAAACGTGGACTTGTCCAATGATATAGACTGGAATGAAGTGTCTATCAGTAAGACAGAGGCAAACAACGTTACCACATGGAAAATGATCTTCAGTGATGGTCTGACAGCAGGTGTTCAACTGAAAAATGAAATGTTCCAACTGGTCATCGATTCTGCTGCCAAATACAAAAACAACTTCCAAGGTATTTCATAATTTAACCATATTTACGAAAAGATAACCTTTAAATAAGTACCCACAACATAAAAGAATTATGATTGTTTCCACTCGTAGTACATGTATTGTACACACGTTTCCTATTAATTAATCCCCCAAAAGAAATTTGTTTCCTCATTACTTACAATTTCAGTTCTAAAGCATCGTAATTTATTTGCTCGTCTTTATTTGCAAACAGGTTCAAACATTTACCAACTATCCTAGAAAACCCAAAATGTTTTAAATGTATTAACTGTTAGTAATACATATATTGGATTTTTATGATGCTCACTCACTCTGTTTCTCTGGACTTCCTGCATAACCTTTTATTTTCAGGACTTCTGGGTAACTTTAACGACGATAGTACAGACGACTTTAAAGCTCCAAATGGAACAGTGACGCCATCAACCTCTACAGAGGAAATCATATATAACTATGGAAAAACATGTGAGTAACGTTTTGGAGGTAGAAGGTTTCAAATATTAAAATCATATGTTTCAAAATACATTTCTATGAAAAATTTCGCTATGGCAAATGGTTTTATGAAATTTTATGAAATTTTTATATTAAAAAGATTACAAAAAAGAGCTTTTGTTCCGCGCATTTTTGATTCATAAAATGTTTCAGTTGATCATAGAAAATATATACAGTCTTGCATAATGCTGTCTCATTTGCTTTGCCAGGGCAAAATAATGATTCCAGCACCCTATTCACATACAATGGCAGCGACACTTGGAATACCCATATTGACGAGTCTTACACACCAGTGTTTTTCAATCCTGATCTTACTGTCATGTTTCCCAATTCAACCAAACGCTCCACTGCCATAAGTACATGTAATAGTGGAGCTGCAACGGATGACAACCCAGCATTGCGTCGGGAATGTTACTTCGACTTTAAAATAACAGAAAATGCTGCCTTAGCTTCTTCTACCTCTGAAACAAAGAGTGCGCTAGAGGAAACAAAATCCACTCTAGGTAATGATTATGAAAACTATTTCTTGAAGTGTACACCATATATGCAGGAAAAGTTCCTATTTGATTGTTTGTAGGGCTAGTTTTGTTTTACATATTCATATAAATATGAAATCGTCTACACTTTATTATATTAGAAGTCCACTTTGCTATCTTAACTGGTAAAGTTTCAATACTTTTGGGTAAAGCACAAACATTTTACTTGTACCACTTTGTTAACATTACCATTAATTTGCTTGAAAATATAAACAAGCAGAAATCATTCAGTAAGTTGCATTGAAAAATATTTTCAACATTCCCAAGTCCCAACAATCAATCGAATTGCCAAGCCAACCCTGGATTCCTGAAACGTCGCGAAAATACTTACAAATAAAGATATGTAGCGGTATCTAATATATGTTCTACCAATTATATTTCTTTACTTCTCACCTCAGAAAAATATTCACAGCAGTTAATGAGACAATTCAGCAGTATTGTACAACAACTTATTCGAGGAATGGTGTTAATCAAATGTAGATACTAAATACTCAAAGAACTTTAAGAAAATTTCAAATCGCAAAAATTTTCAAAAAGCATATGACTTTTCAACACTTTATACAATCATTCCTTAAGATAAAGCCAGCCTATTTGACATCAAAGATAACAGCTTCTTCATTCAATAAAAATTAGGATCATTCGGATTTCATACACAGCTCTGAAGCTGATATTTAAAAAGGTGCTGAGGTTCCTCACTGAATCATCTATGAAATCTTTGGAGACAGTCTTCAAGTGATCTCTTGGAATTTCCAAGAGTACAAATTGTTCTATTTTATTAGCCTATCTGGTTTTGTGTTGATATGAAAAATTTATTTATTCAAAAACTTAAACATACGTTATCAAATAAATGAGAATTATGCATGCTTTGTTCACAGCAAACTATCCACCAGAAATTAATAATGGAAATGTGACGTTTGAAGTATCTGTCGGACAGACGTTTACATTTCAACTGGATGCCACAGACAAGAATTCTGGCGATACCATTTACTTCCTGTTGAACGATGACGCACCATCAGGACTGGCAATAGATAACTCCACCAAGGTGTTGACGTGGACAAACGTCCCTGACATTAACAGTGCGGTGATTCAAATCACAGTCTCTGATGGGAAGGCGCAGTCATTATGGACGCCAAAAACAGAGCTTTGTAAATGTCAGGTAAGGTCAGAGGTTAATGAGATATTAGTAATTTTAGATATTAACATAGAAGATTGAAAATATTAAAGGACCAGAGTCATTAATTATGGATAATGATAATATTTCCTGGAATAAAATACTGTAATTAAAACTTTTTAGAGTTATCGTAAATCCTTAAGAACATTGCACTGCACGTCTTTCTAAAAATGTGCAGGTAAAAAACGGTAAAAAAAATATGCCTTTCAGAACGGTGGCCATTGTGACTTCAGTGTTAGCAGCAGTAATCAGTTTGTTGTCGTTCCCTGTGTCTGCGTGGCGGGATACGATGGGACTTATTGTGAGAATGACGAGGACGGTTGTGCAGATGGTCCCTGCTGGCCGGGGGTTGTCTGTACCGATGTCTTGGCACGAGATCTCAGCACCACACCCGCTGGCTTCACGTGCGGATCGTGTCCGACTCATCTTGATGGGAATGGAATCACGTGCACAGGTAATTATGACTTTTGCTGGTGTGCTATTTTAATGATTAACTTATTGGAGACTGAGAAATTCAGCAAAAGAAATTGTCGAATAGGAATTTAAAAAAAAAAAAAAAACAGAGATAAAACTTCTTTCTGTTTCAGTTAGCCCTGCTTGTTGTCTTAAATTTCTTGTGAAAAAGGAATTTCATAAAGTGATCAGTGGCTACTCAAATAATCGTGGTTTTCGGGTACATTTATTACATCTTGTGTGAAAATGAAAAACAGCATACCATCACATGTTTCAAGCTGAAAAAAATGGAAAGAGGAATTGGGATTCAAAAAATAATGTGTTCACCACTAAGAATCACAGTGTCAAATTACAATATATATCACGAAAGATGCCTTTCCTATGGTTTATTTCCGAAATATACATTTAAAAACATTAAAACAAAAAGAAACGTACCTAATCCTATTGCAAAGTATATTTACGCCCCCCCCCCCCCCCATGACACTATACTGAATATATTGTGGTAAAAGTGAATAAAATCGTCTAAATATGCATACATGTATTAAAGTATATCCTACTTTATTTTTTTTAATAGATAAGGATGAATGTGTTAAGAACTCACCTCCTCCTTGTGCTCATAACTGTACCAATATCCCATTTGGATTTACCTGCTCTTGTGCTGACGGCTATGTCCTAGGCGGAGATGCTAAAAGCTGTTCTGGTGAGAAGACAGTATATTACTGGTTTAAAATATTTGAAAAAAAATAATTTTTTTAACGTACGCAAAAAATCTCATAAAGAGTTATTATAATTTTTGTTCATCTTTGTTATATGTAATTAACAATTCTTATATAAATTTTTTTTTTAAAAAAACCTAGTAAAACGTTAAAATTTAATTTTTTTTTAAAGAATCTAACAAAAAGATTATCTTTATTTCACTTCTGATCTTTGCGGAGGTTCCATGTATTTGCTTTTCTCATAATTTGTATAATGTTTTATTGGACACCGCTTAAATACCGCTAGTTTTATCCACATTTCATGTCTATCTAAACATTAATGTGTATGATCCGTTTCTTTTGTATGTTCATAGATAAGGATGAGTGCTTGACGAATGCTGACCAGTGTGATGATGCAACAACAACCTGTCTAAATAACATTGGTGGGTACAGCTGTCCTTGTAAAACAGGGTACAAACGAGAGACAACTTATGCTTGCACTGGTAAGTTTCAATGTTCTATGTATCTGTGAAGTCTGTCTGTAGAAACATTTGACTTATATATAAGGACGTAGTGAGTTCTTAGCACATTATAATGGTAGAAAATTTTTGAAAATACGTTGAAAAGGAACACGTTATATCTAAAGAATTTTTTCTATTGCCCGTATATAGGATAAGATAAAAAATAACCGCATTCTTAAGTATTTTGAATAATAAATTAAAAAAATATCCACTTACAGTCTGCTTGTGTGTGATTTCTCAAATTATTCACTGACATGTGGAGTTTCTTTCTTAGACATAGACGAGTGTTCAAACTCCTCCATTCAGTGTCCCGCTAACTCCCAGTGTAGGAACAATGTTGGAAGTTACACATGTGTTTGTAACCATGGATATCGCAAAAATACGCAGACAAATACCTGTGAGGGTAAGCAAAAAATAAACACTGGACAGCATTGCCAACAAAATGAATGAAAATATGAAATAAAAAGAAAATATAAAAGTTGATTTATTGCAACATTTTACAATTTTCTAGATGTGGATGAGTGCGCAGGCTCAAACAATTGTGCCCAGAAATGTGTGGACGGAGTTGGAACCTACACATGTGACTGTAACACAGGATATAAATTAAATACAACCGACAAAATCAGTTGTATACGTACGTATCAAACAACGAAGCGTAGTCTTTCTATGTCTAACTGTAGCTAAAAAAAATATACGGAGAAACTCTAGGTTGTAAAAAATTAGTGTTTCCTTGCACGAATATGAAACGATAATTTCTAATTCAAGCCCAAGTAGAATCAACTTTCCTTAGGGCCGGTACGCACGATAAGGCTTGCCTTATAAGTCATAGAACTTAAGTTCTTGCCTTACCGTGTGTACACCCTCAATACAATTTTCGAGCTTTACAAGTCTGACTTACAAATAGAACATTGCTCTATTTCTTAATATAAGACTTATCTGAATTTTTCTTCTCAACCAATGAAAATCATTCGCCTATGATTCGTGTCATTCTATTTTTATCAAACAATACACGTGGGTATATTGAAGTGAATACAAAGTATTTTCAAATAAGCTAATGAAAATATCTACAAATGCTTCTGTTCAACCTCTTCCTCTTTTTTTAAGAAGTGTGAATGTACTTGTTGGTATAATTATATTACAAAGCCTAGTAATCTATTCTTGTATTTCAATGACCGAACGCACTATATATTTATGGCTAGAAACACGTGGGATTTATGGAAATGTTGTATATAATCTTGTAAATCTTGCCTTAATCCTGTGGACACGAGAGCGTACGTCCTGCAAAATGTAAGGTTTTAGACTTATAAGGCAAGTCTTACCGTGTGTACCGGCCCTTAATCTGAATCCAATTTTTAAAGAGGAGTCATTCACTATTCAATAACCTTTAGAAAGTATGAACAATGAAGTAAATTTAAAAGAAAACATTTTGTTCATAAAAGAATTTATTTATTATTATTATTATTTTTTTTACAAAAATAGAATAGTTATAAGTATGTAAAACTAAACCAAAGAAATAATTCAAAGATAGGGGAATATATATCCAATACGCTCATTGTAATTGTCCATCAAATGTTTAGTTCTTTCAAAGTGGTTGTTCACATAATCTACACCGGAATATTTTGCAACAGCTGATAACGAATGCACAACTGAACAGAAGAACAACTGTGATGGTGGAAATGAAAGAGCGTCCTGTGCAGTGTCTAGTGGACAAGTCTACTGCATTTGTCCTTCTGGTTTTGCCCTGAATGCCAGCAATTACTGCATAGGTAAACTAATAATTGAAAGGTAACCAAATAATAAAAATAGGTCTCAGATAGATTATAGGAACCGATTTTCTCTGAAGAATGCTCTGGACAAAAGTCTTTTAGCATCATATTTTGACCAAATAAAAAAATAAAATAAAAAATATATAAATAAATTAAAAGTCCAAAATAAAGTTTTCATTAAAAGTTTTCATGAAAATAGAATTTTTACACTGTAAAACTTAATTCAGAAAGACTGTAGTATCAAAATATAAAATAATGAAAAAAAAAAATCTTTTACTCAACGCCCTTTGCTTATCCTAAGACTAAATTAGGGCTTGTCCTGTTATGATTGACTGTTGATTTCGTAAAAAAATATTTCTTCCAATAAAACCCTTGTTACTCATATGTTTCCTGAAGAATGGAATGACCGTATTAAAATTGTGGTACTATTTTTAGTATGTTACTATTTTTAGACATTGATGAGTGTACCACAAATGCTGACACCTGTGTTGATGCTACGAGCACTTGTGAGAACAATGAAGGAGGATTCAAGTGCAATTGTAAAACCGGGTACAGTGGACAGGATGCGTATACATGTACAGGTCGGTATTACATCATGAACATTCAAAACAGAGGAAACAGATTTATGCTGCAGTCTTGTAAATTATGTAATGATTAAATGCCGATTGAACCATTACTATAATGTCATTTCTTTGTTCTTGTAGTCTAAAAATTTATCTTTGGTACTCCGATATTAGTGAAAAGTCTGATATTAATTTTAATGTCAGACTGTCTTAGTACCGAAATCCTTACAGACTGGACTGTTACAGAGCAAAAGAAATTAAAACGTGAATATTTAATGATCTAGTACAATGAATATTGAAAAAAATAATATTATTTTCTAGAATTCACAATACAGAATTGGAAAAAAAAATGAAATTTCCAATTAAACCGAATACATGTATACTGTAATAGGTAGGGAGAAAATGAGACCGATCTTACCATGATTCAAACACGACTACCTTGAACTTGTAATAAACTTAATTAAGCAGTGTATTTACTTACCTGGATGGAATACTTATAAACAGAGGTAGTTTACCGTCAAAAGCAATGTTGGCTGGTAAATCTGTCATTTTAATCATAGAAGAGTTCTACTTCTGGTTATATAAAAAAAAATATCCATTAAATATTCAACCTTGTATAAAGTTATCCTCAATGTCTGTTATTAGAAATTAATATACCTTCAGCGTCAGCTTTTATTTTCTCTGTTTGTTCATTTGAAATCAAAGTTCCCATCTGCATTTTCCTTTTCATTCCCATGATTGTCTGTATCATATTCCAAGATATTGCTGTGAACTCTCTTCATGTTTTAAGTAAGAAGTTACTCTCCATTTCAAACAATTAAATTACTTCAAATACTATCAACTATATATTTGATTAAAATTAACTGAGTAGTTTTCCTTCCAACATATTTTTTGAAAGAATTGCGTCAACTGTCATTAAAAATGTTGTCTTCTGTTAAAATATCAGACTCTCTGAGGTAATTTAACAAATGAAATTTGGAAGGCAATGTTTAAGGTTCTGTATAACAAAAAATAAGACGGTGTAAGTCTGGTCGGGCCGTTAGTTAAGGACAGAAAACTGTTTTATATATTTTTTTTCACATAATATTATGAGGAATATTCAATACTTAAAAGAATGTCCTTGAAATTTACTCTCAACGGTCCGATATTTTAGCAAAAGACGAAAGCTTTAATGACAGTTGAATCAATTTCTTCAAGAATGAAGGATTGAAAAGAGAATTAGATTGTTAGAATGGAGAATGGGGAGGAAATTCCACACTACTTAAAACATGCATTAGATCTGAAAGCAATGCATTGGATTATGATACCGACAATCTAGTGAATGATATTTTGGATATGGAAAGGAAACAAAAAACAAATGTTAACTTGAATTTGAATAAAACTCAGAAAAAGGCATTTTCTGAAAGTATTATTATATTAATTTTTAAATAGAAATATTGAGAATAACTTTAAAATAGATTGCATATGTAATTTTGTTATAAAACCAGAACTCTTGTATTTTATTTTTATTTTTGTATTGACATATTTACCAGCCAATTCTCCTTCCAGTGGTAAATTACCTCTGAATATAATTATTCAACCCCGGTAATGGAAAATCACTAGATGAAAAGATTGCTTTAAGTTTAGTGGGCTCGAGTTTGACGAGATCACTTTTGATGTCAATCTCACTTTTCCACTATTAATTCCTATTGTAAAAGTGAGACTGAGATATAAAGTGAGCTCATCTAAGTTTTATGACCCCGAAGCCAGGTCTAGTCGATTGCACTCCCCCCTGGCTGTTACAGTATATTAGGTTTTATTGGAAGTTCAATTTTTCTTTTTCAATTATGTATGATTGAAAAACATATTATTATATTCTGAAATGATCATTGTACTTGTAATATTAAACTTTGTGTGTGCTTAACCATCATTTTTTTAATTTCTTTTGTAAGTAACGGTCCCATTAAGAAGAGTAACACTACCGAGACAGTCTGATATAACACTTAATAGCACACTGCCCACTTATATATCGGTTTACATAAAGGTAAATTTTAAGGCTGCAAGAACAAAGGAATGACATCACAGCTAAGTCTTTAAAGTTTGTTTGACAAGGAAATCTTGATTCTTAGATATCAATGAATGCACCAACGGATCTCACAACTGTATTTCACCCGCTACCTGTCAGAACAATGACGGGGGGTTCACTTGTCAGTGTCCCTCAGGGTACAACAAAGGAGTCAATGGTCGTTCTTGTGTTGGTAAGAATAAAAAACAATCCAAATGTTCAAGTTTGTGTTATAAATGTCATTTTGAAATTAAAATATGGAAAAGAATGTTATAAAGCAGAATATATCCGAGTTTAATGTCTTCAAATTTCTTAAAGTTTTAAAAGTCTTAGAAGTGTAAGAATAATTGTCTTTTGACAGTAAATGTATGCATGTTCTTAAACATGCTGTTGCAAAACATTATACTGGTATCTGCCATTTTGTCCAAAGAAACTCTCTTTGCTATTGATCATGCTTCATCAAAAGAAAAAAAAAATAATAACATGAGGCTGTGGTATTTTGATTCAAATTTATTCCTCCATTGCTTGTCGCCCTTCTGGGCTGGATTGCCTTAATTTTTGTCTCTCCATGCATAGGTATATGCCCAGTAATTGATAAAAAAAAAACACACACATATTTTAGCCAACATACATATAATGTATCTCTTAATACCTCTTTTGATGAAGGTTCATCCTTTGTCTTGGTCAAACGCCTTTATTATTGACATTCCTATCAGTATGTCAAAAATAAATTAATTAAACAAAACAGATGTTGTCCATATCTTAATCTTTGTAAGACATATTCTCTTTCTTGACTTTAAGATGTTTATTGATTTAACTCTATATATATATATATATATATATATATATATATATATATATATATATATATATATATATATATATATATATATATATAATCAGACGATCTATAGCTTGCCTTCTGTTTAAGACATTGATGAATGTGCCTCCGCCGCCACACACGCCTGTGATAAGGTACATGGCAGCTGTACTAACAAAAATGGAGGATACGATTGCAGCTGTAACACTGGATTTGTCGGGGATGGGTACAACTGTGCAGGTATATGATATACCTGTGATATATTTTTTTATTATTATCTTAAGGTATACTACTGCTTTAGTATGAATTTTCTTACATTTTTTTCCCGGTTATAGAGCTTTTTTGTAATGAGTTATTAAAAATATAGTAATTGAAATCTATTCGTTTAAAAATACTATCAAGTATTTCTATGCATATTTTGCATTACTTTATACCTTTTACTTTTTCTTTTTATAAACAAAATTACTGTCCATATGTTAATGAGAACACTATGAAGACCTTAAAAGTGTCTGTGTATTCATACATGTATAAATTGCGAAAAAATGATAGTGAAATACATGTATCACATAAACCATTGGCTATACCGTTGTTGATTACCGTATTTGATATGTTTATGAATATTTCTTTATTCACTAGTAAGTGATATTTTTCAACGTATAGAAAATTAATTTCATTAAAAGCAAAGTTCGGTGTTTCATTTTTTAATAAGAAAGTAAAATGTTTAAGCATTAAAAAGTAAAATCTATTTTAAGGCTTTTTATCTACCCCTTTAATTAATTTGTAAAGAGTTCCTTTGAAGGCACTTTGATATTGAAACATTACGAAATACATTCAACATTTACAATAATTTTTAAAAGTATTGGGAAAAAAAATAGAGGCAGGTGTTTCTTTTGATTATATTGTTTATAGAATTTTTTTTATCAATTATGTATAAAGTTCAGTATGTTTAAAATCCAAATTCATAATCTTGTAAATCGAATATCGAATATATATATATATATATATATATATATATATATATATATATATATATATATATATATATATATATATATATATATATATATATAAATTTTTTTAGAAGACAAATGTTAATTAACATCATTTCAGATGTAAACGAGTGTGCTCCTGGTGGCTCTAGTAATTGCACACAAACCTGCACCAACAACATTGGAAGTTACTCTTGCTCCTGTTTAAATGGATATACGCTGAATGCCAATGGATATACCTGTAATGGTACGGACACCAGAAATACATACTATTACAAGGGAAAATAAATGTGTCCGTTAGAAAGATTGTTTGCAAGGATACACTTTCTTCTCATAAGTGAACCTTTCCATCAGAGTAGAGAGGCCTTAAATAATATGGGAAGGTATTTTCGCATATCCCGTTTGCTTTCAACATCAAATATCAAAAAATCATTTCAGTCGTTAATGCTTTAAACATTCAAGTCATCCAAGGTGAGTTCAATCTATCCTCCCTATCCTGGATTCCTTAACTTCAGAATAATCTTTACAAAGATACATTGTCGGGTCCAGCAAATGCTTTACAAAGCCCATATCCTTACTCCTTAAAATATATTAACCGTTGCAAAGGAGAAACTTCATCACACACTGGGCTACAGCATATTTTAAAAGTGGTGTGGATTCTCAAAATCCAAAGAACATTTAGAAAATTCAAAAATACCAAATTTTTAAAAAAAAAAATTAGTAAACATCAAAACATAAGACACTTTATACAACTATTCCTTGTGATAAATTAAATAATAGGCTTTTTTGGTATCATAAACAACTGCGTCTTCTATAAAAATGGAACTCAAAATTTTCATATCAACAAAATTACTTTGTTAAAATCACTCTGATTCTACTCATAAGTCCTCTAAAGTTTATATTAAAGAGAATGCTGGAGTTTCTACGTAACAAAATCTATGTAGTCTCCGAAGAACAGGTCTTCGAACAAACTATTAGAATTTCGATTAGCACTAATTGTGTTCCTTTATTAACCGACCTGTTTTATATATTCCTATGAAGCAGAATTTATTCAAAAGCTTCTACTTGAGAAGAAGAAATTACTCGCTGTAGCCTTAGCTTCAACTCGACATTCAGATATATTGATATATTGATATAGGGTTGTCATTCATAAGTCGACTCAATATATCTCAGTGAACTCGAAAAAAAATATACCACAGAGTCTGTCGCATCTGTTTCATATTTAAATGTTTCACTGACTATATATGATGATAAAAGCCAACTATCAACTAAATTGTATGACAAGGGACAGGACCTCCGCTTTTCCATCGTCAACTTTCCTTATATATGTAAAAATATTCCGCTATCACCTGCATATGATGTTTATTCGCTACCCAAGAGCATGCTTTGAGTACGATCAAGCTTTAAACCGAGGCAGATTACTGACCGATAAGTTGATGTTTCATGGATTCAGCGACCTTGTTTAAAGTCAGCAGTTCGTAAATTCTATGATCGTTATAATTTCCTTGTTAAGAAATATAAGCTATCATTGGGTCGTATTTTGGCTGACGTGTTTCATACAAATTGTTAGGCCTTTATTTTTATACTAAATTTAACAACGGAATACTCCGTCTACCTAATCAATACATAGGACTCGCGGCAAGTGTGACTGGTCGACAGTGGATGCTTACTCCTCCTGGACCCCCCTCTTGGAATTTCCTGGGTTCTGTGTTTTATGCCCTGTTCACAGATTTGGATTGTTTGTAGATTTTTTGAAATCGATGACTGATCGTTATCCTCACCCACCTTTTAATACGCCTTAATGCTAACATCTGAGCCTATGAGAACCGTAAATAAAAGTTTTAACAACATGTTAGCTTATCGGTGTAAAGTAAATAGATACACAATTAACAGGAAAATCAGATTCATCAGATTAAATGCTCTATGTATTTGAAAAATTGTCACCAGAGAGGTTGTTATAAAGAACTATCATGTATGTGGCTGTTCTCGATGTATATTTTTATTTATTATTATTAATGAAATCCTTTTTATACAATTCTGTCTATAGAAATCTCAAAAAATAAAACAAAAATGAAAGATGATTTTATATTTTTTAACAATTTATGATGATTTCTCTGGACAGATATTAATGAGTGCTTGGATTCTGCAGCCAATGGTTGCTATGACAATAGCCAATGTACAAACACCGATGGCAGTTACACCTGCTCTTGCCCTACAGACTTTCGATTAAAAGGCGACGGAAGAACCTGTGAATGTAAGTTTATTATATTTGTTGATTTTGACCGAGTCAAATCTATTATGACAAATGTTTGTTACGTTTAAAAACTGATATTAATTTGATATATATGTTTGGAGTTAATTGACACGCTATGGTTATATTTTAGCCATTTACAAATGTGACAATAACCATGGATGCAATTACACGTGTGGAAAAGTAAATGGTCAAGATACGTGTTCTTGTCCAGCAGGGTACCAGTTAGATAGTACCGGGAAGAATTGTGAAGGTAAGTAATGAATGATTGATTGATGTATGTTTTTTTTTTTTACCTCCCGTTCGAGAATTTTCACTCGTATAAAGACGTCACCATATACCGGTGAAGGGCTTCAAAACTAGACCTTTACCCGGCACTCAGGGTCATTGAGAAGTGAGGGTTCTTTATCTTGCCAATACCTGCCGTGGCACGGGGCCTCGGTCTTTAAGGACCCGCAACTTTCACTGCAAACTGCCGAGCGCTTGGCGAAGGAACAGTTGCAATCTATTTTTTATCGACTTAGGTCAGTCGAGGCTGTGATTCGAACATACGACCTTCCGATCACGGAGCGAATCTCTATCGACTGAGCTACCGTGACAGCGGTAATTAATGAAAGAAAGGCTACCAATGAGATGGCAGTGACGAAAATTGTGTGTGTGAATGATTAGACTACAGAGGAAACTTAATGGGTGGGTAATGAAAGATGGTAAAATTGCGAAATGAAGAAAAAGGAATACCAAACCTGTATTTCTTAATATAAACATTTATGCCTCCTTTTTCGAATGCAATCTTCGTTTTGCCCTTGTGAACATTGTTGTAAGGACAGTGAATCTCAAAGTGATGACGTTTATCTTCTTATCATGGGTACCAACATCGTAAAATTTTATTGAAGAAAGGGTTTAATAATTAATTTGTAGACTGATCCATCATTCATCATGCAATTGCTCAGAGATCTTAACAATTCAGTCATAACTTTGACTCAATATATTGACATATTTTTGTATCATATAAAACAACAAACTTAGGTCTAAATTAATTCTTATTAAAAATCTGAGCTATTACCCATACGCAGCTTCGTGACGGACAGAGAGATGTACAAGCAAGCATGCCAAACTGATATTTTCTTCCTTTGAGAAGAGATATGAAAACGGGGTACTATTCAGATGGCGAGAAATAATAGGAAATATCTTTATAAATATGAAAAGAATTCATCACATACCTTTCACACAAATTTAATAAAGTCATGCTCTTTTTTTCATTCAGACTGATATAAATATTCAAAAAAACGAAATTTCCTTTTTAAATTAAAAATATATTTAATTATATGGCAAAAGACTACTAAATGCACTAGTTAAACTGATACTTTGTGCAAATATTAATTATATTTGAAATCTTTCATTAGTTATATATCAGTGTAAGTCATTCCTTAAGCTTGTATACTTTTTCGTGTTTCACAGACGTTGATGAGTGTGCAAATACAACTTTACATCGGTGTGAGTCAAGCAACAATGTGGTATGTGTCAACACCATAGGATCACACGTGTGTAACTGTGTGAATAGCTCGTACGTTAAATCACAGGAAACAATATGTGTGGGTAAGTCATTCCATAAGTAAATTTTCACACACACAAATAGGTAAACATCTAGTGTTTCTCTACGATGACACCCAAGTATATTATGCAATATAATCTTTAACTGACTTGTTTTTTTTACAGATAAGGACGAATGCTTACAAGGAACTGCTAACTGTCCTTCGAACTCGCAGTGTAATAATCTTGATCCTGGCTTCGAATGTAACTGTGTACAAGGGTACAGAAAGGTTGGCGCTACATGTCTGGGTAAGTGTCGCTGTTTATCTAATTTTGCTGCTATTAACTACTACCTTTCTTCGAGGAAAATTAAATGGATTTTAATATATCTCAATACTAATAAGGGGTAGGGTGGGGCTACAATGGGAGATCAATGTTTTACATGGGAATATATAGGAAATATCTATTTCTAGAAAACAGCAGAGCTATGATATTTATTTGGAAGCACACTTTGTGTATTTATGTTGTGTATATTCAAGTTTGTTAATATCATGACCCCAGGGGGTATGGTGATACAAAATTGGGCGATCAAAGTTTTATATAGGAATATATAGGAAAAAAAAAACTGCTAATGAGGAACAAGGAGGACTATAGTTACTCAGGGGAGCGGTGTGGCCCATGGGCCTCTTGTTTACTAGATCAACCCAATGTAACCAATTTTGGTATATAGAAACTATGGGTAAAAAGAAATTCAGAATCAATTTACTTATCCCTAACCATGGCAAAACCATTTAAAATACATGCAAATTATAAATGCCTTTTTTCTAATCCTGGATATTTTGAAAGAAAGTGCAAGCAGGATTATAATCCGCTGTTAGTCCTTTATCAAAATTATGATATCCATGACCCAAGTGTTAGAGGTGCAAAAAATGAGCTTAGTTGCATCAGTATTGAAAAATAAACATTTAAAAAGTTTATTTATTTAGAGAGATATATGGCAAACGTTTTTGCAAATACCACCAACAATAAAGTCTCTGTGTTTTGGGGTTCATAGCCAAGGGATTGCTAATGTTATGCAAGTATATTAGGGAAAGTGAATTCACTTAAATGATAGACTTCTAAGAAGCAAACTGTCTTCATGCTTATTATGAGCTGTAAACCCAAAATTGAGAATACAGTTTTCAGGATTGAGGTTGCAGATTAAGGGCTTATTTCAAATAATTCAAAAGATAAATATTGCATTGGAAATATTCTTCTTCCTTAAACCTGGACATTAAAGAAAAAAAGCTATTATAGAACTTGAGTCCTAGGTTGAGATTTTATTTATCACATAGTGAGAATCTATCGTTGCAAATTCTCTTTTTTGGGTCGTTATTGGACAACTGTTTGGTTACTTAAATTAACGCTCCCAGAGTTCAACATTCGGACCACAAAATAACACAAAGTTGACAATATATTGCAAATTCATTTTTTAAAATTATTAATTGACATATAGTAAGCAAATTCTTTACTTGATGAAAATAAGCAGTGAAATTCATTTCTCCTGGAATGAAAATCATACATAAAAAAATCATCATATCTTTTAAAATAATTTTTGATCATAAACATCTATCAAACTCTTAAATGATTGTGATGTGATAAGCTTTAACATTCCTGCCCCCGAATTCAGGTTTTACAACCATGGGTTAATTAAAGTTGGCCTTATATTGAAAGTACAGTCCATTTTGGAAAATCATCTTCAGTCTTTACTCATAGAAAATCTAACAGCAAATTTTATTGCAAACATTGTAGGAATAAAACATCGGGACATCACAAACATTTTTTCCCACATATATTGTTGAAATTGTTATTTCTCAATTCCAGACATTGACGAATGTGCAAGTTCTAATTATAATAACTGTAATGACACGTTAGCCACCTGTACCAACACACAGGGGGCATACACTTGTACCTGCAACACGGGATACTCTGGAGACGGAAGAACATGCACTGGTTAGTGCTAAGTGTCTTTAAAACTTTGTTTTTTAAAAAAAGCAAATAAGCTATAATTAATTCTTTTATCTAAGTTTGATGAAAAATCCTTTATATTCTTATTTATAATTAAAGATGTTAATTATGACATACATAATGTATCAAGAGCTGATTCCAGACTGGCGTCGGCACAACAGAAAAATGAGTTCGATGTCATCAATTTAACATTAAACTGGTCGTAACATTTTTAAGACCTTGCTAGAAAAAAATGAATAGTTTAGAGAAATGGAAAAATGGTATGAATACCCCCTTTAAATAACCATGGATGTGACTTGGGATCTGTTACCTTGTTGATTTAGGAAAATTACCTAATACTTATTGAACTGGTCTGTAATCATTTAGATGTGGATGAATGTGCTGAAAATACACATAACTGTGACAGCCGGCCAGAGAGGAGGACGTGTACTAATACTGTTGGCTCTTTCACCTGTAATTGTAGTGATGGATACATTCTGGCCAGTGATGGCAGGACATGTAACGGTGAGAAAGAGAGAAAAAAGGTTTATTTTGTTAAAAAGTGTGGCTTGTTGTCTTAACAAGAATGCATGAAGTAAATGTTATAGGACAATACGGGGAATACTGATAGAAAGGTAGATTTTGATTTATATAACCTGAGTCACTCAGGTGACCTTTGCTATCCGTTTCGGTTGTAAACTTTTGATCTTTTCAGCTTCTTCTATGTCACAAATTACTGGTTGTACTTTTCAACCAATTTCGGTAAAGAGCAAATGAGCATTATATATAAGGAGAAAATGTTAGTTTCATGGTTTCTAATTGCCAAAGGCGTGTCTGACACTTCTGTTTCATATTTGCATATTTTATAAGAAAGGAGGTGAATAGTAACCTAACAACAAAACTTTTTGATAAATGTGATGACTTCAAATTTTCTATTGTCTATTTCCCTTATTTATGAAGCAATATACCATTATCACCTGCATATGGAGTTTCTATCTCCCAGTTGATTCGATATCCAAGAGTTTGCTCTACGTATGAACAATTTCTAAAACGAGGCAAGCAATTGACAAACAGGTTGATGAAACAATAATATCAACAGTCTTGTTTAAAGTCAACATTTCTCAAACTCAAAGGTCGATAGCATGACCTTGTCAGCAAATACAATCTATCATTACATCAAATGCTGACTGACGTTTTCCATACAAATTGTTAGGTCATTATTTACACACTGAGTTTTCTACGTATTTTTCATTTACCCAGTCATGACAAGGAGAACACAAGGACTAGGAGCACACAGCGGGTGTGACCGGTCAACAGGGGATGCTTACTCCTCCATTGCCTGATCCCACCTCTGTTTTTCGAGGTCCATGTTTGCTCTGCTTCCAATTTGTATTGTTTAGATAGAATTTTGAGCTTGATTACTGTTTGTTATCATCATATTCAATCGTAATATCCTAGCTCTTCTCAAAATTGTAAAATTTATGTTCAACTTTATAAAAGAAGAAACTACATCTCTCGCTTGAAAATCTTCTCCCTTATACCTGGATATATAGGAGTAAAACAATGCATGCCTATAATAAGCAGATGGTTCTTTATCTAAACGGAAAAAAAATTTAAGAACCCTGGATCCAGGGTTTAAGCCCAAGGTTTAGTGAAGTTGTTCATTTATATTGAAATACATGGACTTATTTCTGGAGTAAGGTTAGCATAACTATGATATGGAGTTAAACTTCCACCATAATTATGAAATTAATCTCCACCAGGTATAGGTCTTGAACTTCGTTTTTGGTTAAGTCAATTTTTAATTGGTCATTTTTCAGATGTGGATGAATGCTCTGGAAGCCATGGTTGCCAACAAACTTGTGTAAATAAAGCTGGTGGATATGAATGCGCATGTCAGCTTGGTTATAGACTTGATGCTAATCAAAGGAATTGTAGCGGTTGGTAGTCTAAGATTTATCTCAACTTAACATATTCATTGCAGAATCTTAAGGATAAATTAATGTCAAAACAGGTCTTCAGATTGATCTTCGTAGAACCTGTGACTGATAGAAGGAACAGGATCCTCCGCTCAAAGACTTACTCGAAAAGGGATAAATTTGCATGTCCTTTTACAAAATGTTCTCCTATAATGATTTTGTCCAATATGGTGCACAAACTTTACTTGATTCTCAGTTTTATCTACATATTCTGTTAGAAAATAGTCATATTGACAAAAACATTCCAAGTTTGTAAAGAGAGGAACTTTCTCCCCTGAAAAACATAAACATGTGTATGAAATGTATATTTTAGTGGAGGCAGAGTGTGAAGCAGCAAAGAAAGCTACGTGTCAGGACAATCGATGTGCAAAGGTAAACGGTACTGATACGTGTTCATGTAATACGGGCTACCAACTGGCTGCTGATGGGACCACCTGTAATGGTAGGTATTATGTCGTTACAAAAAACAAAACTATTATGTGCTTTTCTCTGTATGTCATTTTATTTTTATACATTTTCATTTTTTTAGTCTTATTATCAGTTTATTGTTTTCTTTTAATAGATGTTAATGAATGTAACAACTCTCCCTGCTATGCGACCAACAGTGCTTGTACAAACACGGTGGGGTCATATACCTGCTCCTGTATAAATGAATATATACTGGGTCCCAATAATGTGTGTAAAGGTACATCTGATTCAGAAGAAAAGGATTAAAATTAATTTTTCTGCATTAACAACTTTTGAAAATAAAAACAAATATATTTTGATGAAATGTTTGGTTATAGATCGCAATGGCGGCCTGTCAGCCTGGTCAGCATGGGGTGCATGTTCCCTGACTTGTGGTAATGGGACCCAAACAAGAACACGGTCATGCAATAACCCTACCCAAGAAGGAGCGGGGGCACCTTGCACTGGAGAGACATCAGAAATACAAAGCTGTAACCCCAATATTTGCCCACGTGAGCATCTTAAGACTAATTATATCTTTAGGTCCTTTATTCTCCTCCTTACTAGTTGAACAAAGTCTAAATGTCATATCTGATACTTAATTTGAAATATAATTTATATTTCTGTATATTTCTACTTATCATTGTGATACAAAAAAATCTACATCGTTTCTAAAATCCATTTTTTAATTTATAAGCAAATCAAGTAGAAAAGGATTATGGCGTTTTAGTGCAGTACAAAGGACTGCCTGTGGCCAAGGTAAGATGTTTGTTAATTTTTAGGTCACCTGAGTCACTCAGGTGACCTATTGCTATCCGTTCTCGTCCGTCGGCGTGCGTCGTGTGTTAACATTTGAACATTTTTAGCTTCTTCTCTGAAACCGCTTAACCAATTTCAACCAAATTTGGCATATAGCATTTATGGGTGAAGGGGAACAAAAATTGTGAACGTGGTCCCTGCCCCCCTGGGACCTGAGGGGTGGGGCTAAAACCACCAAAAATAATGCAATCTTTAAAAATCTTCTTCTTTACTCCAGGACATCAAGCAGTCAAACTGTTGGCATCATTGTAATAAGCATTGAGCACTCTACCAAAATTGTGAAATTCATGGCCCCAGGGTCAGAGGTTTTGGCCCCAGTGTGGGGCTATATAGATCATATAGTGAAAGTGCATTATTTCTTTGAAAATCATCTTCTCTGCTCCTGGGTATTAGATAAAGTAACTAGGTACATATTTATCAAGAAGTGCCCATTCCGAAATTGTGAAATTCATGGCCCCAGGGTCAGGGGTTCTGGTGTTAGGGCGGGGCTCTATTGATTATATAATGAAAATGCATTGATTCTCTGAAAATCTTATGTGCTACTGGAGATTATTTAAACAAACTAAGTGCATGGTTATGATGCATAAGGATGCCTTTTCAAAAATTGTGAATTTCATGGCCCCAGGGTCAGGGGTTCTGGTGTTAGGACGGGGCTCTATTGATTATATAGTGAAAATGCATTAATTCTTTGAGAATCTTCTTCTCTGCTACTGGAGATTATTTAAACAAACTAAGTACATGATTATGATAGGCAAGGATGCCTCTTCCAAAATTTTTTAATATATGGCCTCAGTTTTTGGGGTTCTTGAGGAAGAGGGGGGGGGGGGCTCTATTGATTATATAGTGAAAAAGCATTAATTCTGTTATTTAATCCTGTCTGCTCCTTAGCGTTGAGCTGATAAATAAATTGCTAAGGTATGATGAAAATGGGAGCTTCGAACAAAATTTTTGAATCTTGTGGTCCTAGGGTCAGGGTTTCTGGCATAATGAGGAGGGGGGGGGGCTTTTGATAATATAGTGGAAAAGTGTTAATTTTTTGAAGTCCATAGTTATGATGATGAGGGTAACTCTTCCAAATTTGTGAATTTCTTGACCCTTTGTCTTGGGTTCTCATGTTAGGTTAAGGCTTTGTTGAATCTGTAGTGAAAATGCATTGTACCTGTGAAATTCTTCTCTGCTTCTTGGCATATCGGAAAAAAAACTGAGTAAAAGTTTAAATGATATAAGTAAGCGTATTTCTACCAGATTTTTGAACATCTGGACCATTTGTCTCAGCATTCTAGTCCTGGGCAGGGCTCTATTAATTTGTATTCTACTGAGAGAAGTTATTCCCCTTTTCCATTCACCTTTGATAATAAATCACTGTAAATAATGTATTTGAAAGGTTAATAGAATAAGATAATTATGCAAGAATGTTTATCATATAATTCAAAAAGTATTTTCTTAGTTTTAATAATCAGGTAGATCTGTAAGTAATAGATAAATAAAAATGAGACAAAAATAACTAATCTTATTAAAAGTTCTTCAAAGACCATAAGAAAGGTCAATGATAGAGGTCTTAATATGGGTTTAAAAATAGTACAGAAGCACTAATAGTTTGTTAATAGTCTGCATGTGAGAACTTAATTTATGAGTTGATACTGAATACTAGACTAATTATTTTGTTGATCCTGATCTTCCTATTTCTCTTGCTTTAGGGCAACAAAGCTTCATCCATCAGTGTATTTAACTTCTAAATTGTTGTATTATACCGTTAAGGCCCTTGGGCCTCTTGTTAATTATTTATTATTATTATTATATATATATATATATATATATATATATATATATATATATATATATATATATATATATATATATATATATATATATATATATATAATTATTAATTTATCGATCTTATTTATTCTTTTACATTTTTAAGAAAAATTGTTGAAAAATTTCTGTACTCTATAAGCACAATTAAAAATCCACCACTTCCACTTCAAATCATCTTCATCAAAAAATATTTTTTCTTCAAAGTTTACGACAAAAGTACGAGCAGAATTTACTACCAAAGTGGCAGAGGGGATTAATAGCTATTGTAATGAGAACAATGATAAACTCAGACAATGTTGTAATAGTCAATCTACCTACGTGTAAGTACAGCAGTCACTTTTTCATAACATGTACTGAACATCATTTTTCTATTGTCTTGCTCCATGTTAATCGCCTGGAAAAGTATAGATTGGAATAGGAATGAAATTAGATTTTTAACCTTAAATATTTCTTTTGAAACTTCGCTGTTTCTTTCATAATATGAAGTTTGAAATAACTTTTCAGTAAGTCATTTTTTTTCTTTAAAAAACAATTACGATGTAAATAAATACCACTTATAATAAGAACAACATTAACTGAACAGAGAATCATAATCGATTAAAGAACTATGAAATTTCAGACCAAATCCAAGCAGCCCCCTAGGTTTTACAAAAGCGGAACAAATCGCCATTGCGGATGGGTATCCACGAGAAATAAATACAATCACAGAGTTCCTGATTGTTGTGAAGGCTGATAACACCAATGCTCTATGTTCTGCCACGTCCTCCAAAAGAAAGAGGAAGAGGCGTGGCATTGTGCTCGGCAGTCTAGAGATAGCTATTCCACAAACTGTCCTACAGAAAATTTTACAAGATACAACTATGTAAGCATATGACATCGAATTTTAAGGCAACATTTGAAATTTATAAACATCTTTATTTCATTGCTACACTGTACTTGCATATCTTAATGCCATATGTTATAGCATATCACTTTGACATATATATATACATATTGACAAAATTTGAATGAAATGAAGTACAATAAAATAATGAATTTTATATTTTGTTCCATGACAAAGTAACTTGTTTGATCAGAGAAATTCGGAGAAAGAGCTAAAATTTGTTGCTTTGGTGTTTTGTAGACAAGATAATATCGTCCAGAAACTGAAAGATGCTATAAAGCAAGAAACAGGAGATGATCTTAACATACAAGCGGGAGAAATTCTATTGGTCACAGAACCTGCTCCCACTACGGTAGCGACCTTGTGAAAGATTTTTTTTTCTCTGTTAAAGGAATAGATGCCTTTTTTCATTATACAGTGTATTTGAAAACATTTAAGGTAGTTTCAAACGGCGAAGCATGAGAGGCGGGGGATTTTTTTTTTTAAATTGACAGAATTGTTTTGTTTTCTTTTTCTATAGCTTAGCTTAAGTGAGCTTTTTCTGACCACCTTTTGTCCGTTGTACGTTTGTCCGTCCATTGGTCTTTAATCTTTTAACATTTTCGACCTCTTCTCAAGTACCACTGGACCAACTTCAATCACAAAGTATACACTGGTGAAGGAGATTCAAATTATGTCAAATGAAGGACAAAATCCCTTTCAAGGACTATTGAAAATTTAGTAACATCTTATAAAAACTTTGTTCTCAAGAGCAAATGAGCTAGAGAAATTGAAAACTTTTGTAAAAAGCCTTACTTCATAGTTTGGATTATATATATATATATATATATATATATATATATATATATATATATATATATATATATATATATATATATATATATATATATGGAAAATCAACTGATGAAGAACAGCCATAGTGACTTAGATGAGCGTTGTGGTCCATGAGCTTCTAGCTGCTTATATTCCTGTAAAAAGAATCAAACTTTTGCAGTCCTAACCTCATTCACCACACAGTGTAGCAGTAGCATAAGTATGGTTTATTTCACTCGTTGAAGCATTGTACCGGTAGTTATTTTGAAACTATACTTTTATTTTGATCATAGAAAACAACTTCCAAGGCTTGGGTTATTCCTGTGGCAGTTGTGGGGGCAATACTTGGTGTTATTATAGTCATACTCATCATTCTTGTTCTCATCAAAATGTGAGTAGATTAATTTCATTCAGCAATGGTTTTGAGAATATCTGGTTACCTATATAATTTTTCTATAGAGGAAATGTATTTCATGGTAAAAGGTAAAACTTTTTTTTCTTTTGTGAAGGAGTAAGAAGAATAAAGTCAATCCAGAAGAGCGTCACGCCAATCCTTTGAATGACCCCAACCACCCCATAAATAACCCACCTCAGCAGCAACAACAGATAGTGGGTCAAAATCCTAGTCAACGCCCCACAGATCAGGGGCCAGATCCTCCCCAGGGAGACCAGAACACCAACAGCTAATAGTAACCCAATGCAAACGTGATTCTTCAATGGACATGCTCAAAAATTATATATTTTGTACAAATTTAAAAAAATGAAGGAATTTTTTAATGATTTCTATTATTATGATGGTATTAATTACTCCATATTGATGTTAATGGGATTTATGTACAACAACAAGAGTTGTACACATGACCACATAGGTCATTGATTGTCTGAAAGCATTATGCTCTTTATAAAAAATGAACTGTATTTAGCACAATGCAATATCGCAGTCACAGTGAAGATTTCTAGAGGGTGGTTTAAACATACACTTTTTAATGGCTATTTTTGGTAGCATGTATACATCCATTATCTTTTAGCAAACAAACATAAGGGGTCATGCTATGAAGCCGAGAATTAAGAAATTGCTAGTATTAAAGCTCAGTCAAACTGAGGAAATTTCATAAATATATTTAATAGAAGATGTTAATTCATCATATGTAAGTCAATAGGTAAGTTATCTTATAAATCAATATGAATTTTTGAACATATTTTTCTTCGGAATCAAAACCAATGGAAGAGTTTACCTTGAATCAAACTCATTCTATGCATAAATTAGTTTATCAATATTCCTTGAGGATCGAAAAGAATTTGCCGTTAGAATTAAACAAACATGGCTTCTATCAGAATAATGAATGAAGGCATTTTAATAAGAATAATTTTTATGTAAGTGGTGTAATATCGAGAAATATACAGTTGATTTTCGGTATCTCGAACACCAATATTTCGAATACCGTGGATATTTTGAAGTGATTTGGAAGTCCCAACTGCTTATTCTTTAAGTATTTTTCCCTCGATCGATATCTCGAATCATCGGATATCTCGAAGTTCTTTTCCTGGACCTTTCTCATCAAGTTCGATATAATGAGGTTAACTGTATTTTGAATGTATCTGTCAGAATTAACTGACCTCTAATAAGGCCTTGCAGAACTATAATTATGGTGAAGTGCTGTGATTGATAAATATATCTTATGATCGTTACATCTTTGGACCGCTTTCTAGGCACTGCTAATTGATTGAACAAAATTTTCTAATGAATGATTTGTTTTGTATCTTGTTCTATTAGATTCTTTTCTTTTACTTGGTTGACAGTAAAACTTGCTCAGATAATTGGCAATCATTGGGTACCGGATATAGTTACTGAATCTATAACGTCTCGTTCGATTTTTTTAAGTTTCGTACATAGGTAAAAAGATGAATACCGAAAGTATTTGAAATTATAATAGTTTTTTTCCCTGGAAAGCAGTGCCATCATTATGTTTTGTATATATTTTATCGTTCGTATTTTAGCTGTACATATCAGAACTAAGCCGTCCATTATATATTGTTTTATTATTGTATTGATATGACTTATTATGTACTCCCCACCATTCCAAACTTAAGTAATTTTATGGATGTGCTTAAATCCTGTGCTGTTTTATTGATGATCAAATGATTATTGCTGTTTAATCATATCCTCTACAGTATTCTACAGTATTCTGTGTATTTACATTGTGTTATTTATGTTTTACTTTATATCTGAATAATTTGTTTGTTACTTATGATGATAATGGATTGTTCAAGGTTAAAGACTGTCATTTCAATATGAGTAGGTGATTTTTACAAATTATGATATGATCATCCTTGTTAATTTTAATTCACTTAGTAAGTCCCGTGTAGGTACATAATTTTTTCCTTTTCTTCCCATTTTGTAATTTATATTATCGAATACAGTTGTTTATTGCTTCATCACATATTAATTAAGGTGATCTAATGCCGTATAACGTTTCAGTAGACATACTCGTTTAAGGAAAATTAATGCAAATCTGCAATAGGAACTACTAATGTTGAAATAATACTCATACTGATAGAAGCTTAACAAAGATTTTAAAAAGCATTTCGTAATTTCAACCACATTTTGCTATAACTTATGCATGTATATTCTAATTGTCAACAGTTTATATATATATATATATATATATATATATATATATATATATATATATATATATATATATATATATATATATATATATATACAAAAACAATGCTGTTTTCTGTTAGGGATAGTCCTGAACATTTCTTGATTATGTGTATAAAGGATTTTGATTTGGCAATTGAAAAAAAGAAACTATTAATTTTGTAGTATCATCTCTCAAAGCTTTTTGTGATGTTGAAGTTTAGTAGGTTATTGTCAAGATAAAAATAAATTAGTTAAGTGTTGAAGTAAATATATATATATATATATATATATATATATATATATATATATATATATATATATATATATATATATATATATATATATATAATCATCCCCCACGACGAGCACCCTTGGTGTATTATCTTGATAATTGTTGTGATTTAAAAATCATTTGTTACTCAATAAACCATTCTGTTTTTCCTAAAGCAGTTTCAGTTCTTAATTATGTTGTATTCCGAACACAATCTTTGCTAAAAGAACATAAAATTTGTACTATAAATATATTGTTGTCGAAAATGCAAAGCAAATGGAAATGAAAACTACACCTTTTTCTGATATACTTCGTAGTGAGTGATTGATAGATTGATTGTATGTTGTTTTACGTCCCGTTCGAGAATTTTTCACTCATATAGAGACGTCACCATAGACCGGTGAAGAGCTTAAAATTTAGACCTTTATTCGGCACTCAGGATCATTGAGCAGTGAGGGTTCTTTATCGTGCCAACGCCTATCGTGACACGGGGCCTCGGTTTTTAAGAACTCATCCGAAAGACCCGCAACTTTCACTTCAAAGTGCCAAGCGATTGGCGAAGGAATAGTTGCTACCTATTTTTTATTGACTTAGGTCAGTCGCGGCCGTGATTCGAACGAGCGCTCTACCGACTGATATATTTCACAGTGAAATTTTTAGCAGGTTAATTTACCTTTATTTTTTGAAGAGAAAACCCCCTCTTTTTGTATATCAAGCACTTTTAAATTTTTGTTTTTGTGATTGGCGCAACTTAACTGAATTTGGACGTGGTACTTCACAAGTATTGCAGAGATTCTTAAAAAGGCACCTGACAAGTGAAACGAAACAACTATTAAATTTATATTAAAAAAAATATTTAAACTAACCTGCGTGGATCATATTCTGCTCCTTTAAAACATGTCTCAGATGCGTAGTCTGCAAATGAAAGTTATTTAGACGAATAAGTATTTTAAAAAATGATGTACTCTAGGAGAAAACTGAAGAAATTGTGCAAAAGAAGCCGAGATGTAAGATTTAATGTACAGGTTTTGTCTTTATTACTTCAACCAACATTTACAATGTACTCTTGTAGCATATTTGTAGAATATTCATCTTAAATAAGATATCAACATTATCAATTTCAATATGGTTAATTGCAGTCTTACTTAGCAAAAACTATAAACCTGAAGATATTTCACGTTATTTCTGATGTAAAAATAATGTTAATAGTGGAAATTAAGTCTGTTGGCTACTCACAAGTAATTTTTTCTGGTAGAAAGAAGAACAAACATCCGCTAACTAAACTGGATTTTATAATGATAACCGATGGCAATTTTCTGACAAAAGAGAGGATATAGAATGAAATTAAACAAATTCTTTATACCATAAGGAGGTCGCCCGCGTGGCGCAGTGGTTAGAGCGTCTGCTCTAGAGTCGCGAAGTAAAGAGTTGATCCTTACGTCGCGGGTTCGAATCCCACTGTGGGACGTGGAGACCGGTCCTTCGGATGAGACCGTATAAAGCGAGGTCCCGTGTCGCAGTAGGTTCTGGCACGAAAAAGATCCCTCACTGCTCAATGGCCGTAAGTGCCGAGTATAGGACAAAATTTGCAGCTCTCCACCGGCAAGTGGTGGCGTCTCCATATGAGTGAAAAATTCTCGAGAGGGACGTTAAACAACAAACAATCAATCAATCAATATACCATAAGGAGCAAAATTTAAAACAAATACACGTTGAAGTTGAAAACTTTTTAAGAGGTGGTAGGTAATTTTTCAATTAAAGTATCATACCTTTGCAAGCAGAGAATCATTTCTTCATAGTGATATTGTCCGGAGTTATGTATAGTTTTGACGATATATGATGTAAGTTATGGTTATTGTTAAAGAATTTCTATCTCAGGAAAATTATCACAAATTTCGACGCGCTATTGTTAATACTTTACACCAAGTTATTAATTTCGAAAAGACATGGAATGTGTATACGTACTAATTAATGAATAGCTGGAACTTTCTGGATAACAACAATGTCATGTGAAATCTTTTTTGAATTTTATTCTTACCCGAATATAATTCTGTATACTGTAATACACAGTTGTACTGCATGATGCTAACATATTCCTCCGCTTCCAAGGGACCATGAAAATTCAAACGTTTTAACTGCATCTTAATTTGATTTAATTTATTTCCCTTTTCTTGCAAGATCAGAGGTTTCCTCAATATATCTCAATGCATTTTATCAGAAGAAGCAAATGCAATTTACATACTCTCATACTTTCTTAAACAAGTGATCCCCAAGGATACTTGTTGTTCGGTACTTATTCATGAGTTAGTACAAACCATCCCAGTATATAAAAAAAAGCGTCACTCTTTTGAGTCTATAGGAGAGTCTCAAAGAGTTCACTGGTGTCTTACGGATAATCCTCAGGGATATTTGACATATACCGTATGTGCTGTCTTCAGATGTTCAGTTTTGGTATATAAAACCAACAATTCCTACAAAAATTTGAATGAATGTAAAGTTTCTATAATTGTACATATATTTGAAGAATCCTTTTCAAACCCCATGTCATCTATTTATAAATCTTCTGCTAAAAACTGTAAAACCTGTGATGTTTTGATTATAGCTGTTCTTTTACTAGTAATCTTACTGGACAAAGCCCTTATACCAAAACTTGGGAAAATCTGAACTGCAATTCTTCTAATGTTGTCTGCGGAATAGAATGTATGAAATATATGGAGATAACAAACAGTGTTCTGGCCCAAATGTCCATTAAACAAAACAAATCAATAGCAGAGCAAACACAGACCTCTAAAATGTCAGAGGTGGGATCAGGTGTCATGGAGGAGTAAGCATCCCCTGCCACCCGGTCACACCCGCCGTGTGCTCCTTGTCATGATCGGGAAATAACGGATAATTAAGTATGTAAATAATGGTCTAACAATTAATATGAAAAATGTTAGTCTAATGATATATTGTATTTACTGACTGTCATTGTATCGACCATAGAATTTACGAAATGATGACTTTAAACGAGACTACTGATATTCTTGTTTCATCAACTTGTTTGTCAATAACTTACCTCGTTTTAGAAATTGTTCATACGTAGAGCATGCTCTTGCGTATCGAATCAACTGAGAAATATAAACAACGTATGCAGGTGATAAGGGTATATTTCTACATAAATATGGAAAGTTAACGATTGAAAAGTTAGTCATCACGTTTATCATAAAGCTTTGTTGTTAGATTACCATTAGCGTCTTTTTCTAGTAAAATATCCAAATATGAAACAGATGTGTCAGAATCTGTGGTATATTTTATTTCAAGCTCACCGGGATATATCGAGTCGACATATGATTGGAAATAACCATTGTAATTTGACTATACATCGTCGATATATCTAAATGTCGAGTTGAAGGCCACAGCAAGTGTTTTCTTCTTTTCACGTATAAGATTTAGAACAAATTCTGCTTCATATTTTTGAAAACAAAAATGGGTCTACTAATAACGGGGCGCAATTGGTACCCATGGGAATTCCAATAGATTGTTGGAAGACCTGGCCTCCAAAAACCACGTAGATATTGTCAATCAGAAACTCAATCATCTTTTTAATATCAATTTCAGAGTACTTGTGTGTACAATCAGAAGTTTTTTAACAAAGTAATTTTGCATATTACCAATGACAATGTAAGTAAATTTACGACTTCCATTTTTATTGAAATAGCTGTCGATGATGTCAAAAAGCCTGGACTTTAATTTATCATAGGAAATGGTTGTATATAAAGTTGAAAAGTCGTAAGTTTGAATGTTGTTCATTTTGGTAAATTTTTGTGATTTCAAATTTTTCAAAAAGTTCCTTGGAATTTTTAAGTATCCATATCTGATTTACACCACTTCTCGAATATATTGTCGGATATATTCGTCCATTAGTCCAGTCCATATATTATCGAATATATTATTCTTTGTGGGCCTTTTTATGTCGGTGAAACCAAGTGAACGGTATAGATTTCAAATTAACAACGGAGGCCAGCACTATAATTTTCCTGATCATTCTATTTTGTCAATGAAAGTTAGAATTTTAGGAAAGATTTAACATCTTACTACATGTTATAGCCCATCACTGCCTACACCTTTCCGTAGACATTGAGAAGAATACTGGATTAAGAAACTAGGCACGGCCTTTCCATATGCAGATATGATAGCAATGATAATGTCGATAGTGTTAGGGATCTTTCATGTCTACAGTGTAAGAATGTGAATGCGATGGGATTTTTTAACAATACACAGAGACGTAAGCGTAGCCATGCATGGAAATCAGTCTTACAGTACACCTATTATACACGACGTATATTCTCCGACATCAGAATACAGGCTCGGATCTGTGAGTACGGATATTCCAAATCGAAGGTTTTTTTTTAAACCGCCACATTTTACTGAAGAGAATATTGCTCAAGTAACCTGTTTATTCCTTCAATTTAAATTTGCCAACAAAGGAATTGACGCAGTAAAGATTGGTAATATATTAATCACAAAAGGCTCCAGATTTGTATTTATATTTCAAGTTGAAATCCACACCTTGTATTTCTTACAAATATTCATCGACTATTGCTTTCGAACTTTTAAACTAAAAAAATCACTACAGTGCCTAGATATTAAACAGCTTAAATATTAACTACCTACTTATGATAATATAAACTTTTCAAGTCAACTTCCCTAATTTAAGTAGCAATATACCATTATCACCGGCATATGGAGTTTATGCCTCCTAGTTGAATCGATGCACCTGAGCATGCTCTACGTATACATGCAAACAATTTCTAAAATAAGGCAAGCTATTAACAAATAAGTTGATGATACAAGAAGATCAACAGTCCAGTTTAATGACAACATTTCGCAAATTTGCAAAATACAAAAATACACTGTACAATCTATCATCAAGTCAAGTGTTAACTGACGTTTTTCTTACAAATTGTTAGGCAATTATTTTCACACTGAATAGTCTATAGATTTTCCCGTTTGCCCGATCATGACAAGGTGCACATGGCGGGTGTGACAGGTTGACAGGGGATCCTTACTCCTCCATGACACCTCATCCCACCTCTAATGGTCTTAGAGGTCTGCACCAAATTTGTATTGTTGCAATACTTTTCGAACTTGATAAGTGTTCGTTATCTTCATATTTCATATACAAACAGATCTCTTAATAAGATTGTAAGGAAGATTTATTGAAAAGACTAAAAACAGGTGTCCTCATTAATTCCCTACCAAGAAGTTTTATTGTTCTTGGGATATGGATAACAACTAATTTAGAAATGTTCAAAATTACCATAAATTTGACTGAAAAGAACTTAAAAAACCTCGTCTATTTATGGAAATATGTGAGTGTTGCCCACCAATTTACTGTTTAAAATGTTGGCTGAAAATATTTTTTTCAGTATAGATATGGCAGTGTATAGTACACTAGATTCGTAAAAAAGGTGCAGTATTGATGATTCTGTAAGAATAACTAGCCATGCAGAATATGTCAGCTCATTTCCTTCAGTCATGGTAGTTTTTTTTTTTCTTCTGACTGTAACATCAGCATAATCAGGTAAAGTTTCCAATTAAATGGCTAAAAAATTCTTCATAAACTCCTTCTCTCAATTTTTTTATAACACCACTACATAGATACATGTATAATTTTAAGTAAATATTGGGAGAAAAAATATTTTTATTAAAAATTATAACAAGATAAATTATTAGCATACGATGACAAAGGTATATGGTTAAAAACAAACAATATTGGAAAACTATTGATTTTCTTGTTTATATACTCACAGATAGGTAGATACCAATACTAATATTAAAATAAATCCATTTCTTTAATGCTGATGGAACCAGAGTACGATTATCAAATCAATGTCAATTTTTTAATCATTCATGTGAAATTCCTTCATGTTAAAAATATTCAAATTTCACAAGAATAAATGTATACATGAGTCCAAAAACAAAGGTACAAAAATGTTTGGTCAAAAAAAAAGAAGAAGAAAGAAAAAAAAACCCAACAAAAACAAATGATATGCTGTAGGGACTTGTAATGCACACATAGATCCCCATTCATGCCCATTCCCACCCCCTCCCTAGTAAAACACTAAAATTAAAACAAATTATATGACTAAAAAATATATTATGCAATCCTGGCTCACAAACACACACCAAAAAACAGTTCATTGCTTCCTAGTTCCAGACAAAGATTGTTGAAGGTATCTGTATGCTGCATTTCACATTAAACATGATACACTTCCACACTTAAACTTATTTACTATGGCCGTGATCTCTGTTCAAAAAACCTAAAACAATTTGTCATCTACAATTTGGCTCAGAAAAATTATGTGGATTCTTCAGATACATATTTTAATAATTTCTTTAAAAAACATCCATATTCCTTTCATGTCACAGAAAGTGGTTGATAATTATGTAATATGTATAACACAAATTACATAGATATAATATCATGGAGAAGTGTGTATAATTATGTACTATACATACCAAATTTGTGAAAATTTTCAATGAACAGTCATAAGCACCAGTAAATTAGAAGCAATACGCTACAGGGTATATAAAATAACAATAATAAATATGTACATTATTGCTCATAGACAATAAATACAAATATTAATAACAAACTTGTATCAACTTAATTATGTACTTTTTATATCATGTGTTAGTATTACATGTGTAGACATTTCCACTTATGATTCTCAATCCAGATAAAAATACAAGAATAATATTTTACACCTAGCTTGTAATTACTGTATACAGGGAAATATTTGTTCCAGATTTATTTTCGCCTCTTTCTCCCTTGATGCATGTGGGCAAATTTTCAAACATATCAAAGAAGACAACATTATCTCTTTGAAACAGTTGTGTCTGAGCGATTTAAAAAGGGACAAAGTTGTTTGCAAATGTGAAAGGGCGAAAATAAAACAGGGTAAAAATAACCCCGTATACAGTATGAAAATTTATTTTGTTCTCTTAATTTTTTCAAACCAAAGGGAATAAAAACAGTTCAAGATCCAAATGTCAATACTGATTCAATACTGATACTCAGTAATCTTTTCATTTACAGAAAAAAAAAATCCCAATAATTCAACCATAATTATATAAAACGAATGTACCATTTGACAATAATATATATATAAATTTTTATACAAGACAAGAAAATGACAAAAAACAAAGAAATAAAAAGCAACAAAGACCAGCATAAGTGCTGAATTTAAGTTTTAGTATTCCAAAAATGGAATTAAAATGGAAATAGATAGATTTTATTCATAGTTACTGCAAATGAATAATGCATTGTGCTGTTGATAATACAAATCACATGTATATGTGGCAGGTATATCTGTGATACAAGAATGTTCTTGCTGCTATATAAATTATATACAAAGACATAAAATTATGGCAAAAAATTACTTCTCATTGTAAAATGTCTGCCATGAATTTCTACATTTACTTTATGTTATTCCTACATGTAACCCATAGAACACATGATACAGAAAAAAGGCTGTATAACTAGATAAAAGGGGGGAATTGTTCTATTGAGGAATGGCAAGAGAAAACACAACTTCATTTAACAATAAAATGTAAATTTTGTATGATCATATCAATAGGTAAAATTCATGTACAGAGGTATAATTACAAGGGTATAAAATTCATAGATAGAGGTAAGTACAAGGTTACATGTTATTAATTACACAATCATACTCAGTCAAACTTGGTTGAATGTGAAAAACAGCTATCAGGCTACATACATGTATATAATTTTAGTCTGTAAGAATTCACTAACTAATGCCTCTATTTCACAATCACTGTAAAAGCATGTCCGAGCTAATTTCAAGCTGTTTGTATGCAGTTCACTGCTCCGTTACAGGAAGGGACGACACTGATGAAATGGTGAGTTGCCTTTGGAGAGGAGGTTTGGGTTTAATGTTCCGAGATTTCATGTATGACAGAAACTGGTCTGGAATCTCCTCCAAAACTTCCTTTGCTAACATGGCTTGGATTGTAGCCGGGTTCTCTCCTGCTCGTCCCTGGAAATCCCTCATTGGAACAAACTGGGAACGATAAATTTTATACATGTATATATTTTTAGCTATCATTATAATGCATGTACATGGAAAGCATATTTTTGCCTTGTCTTTATCAAATAACTACTTGCAATTTTGAAATACATGTACTAGGTATTTAAATTAAAATTTCAATCTTTTTTTCATTTAAATTTCCTAGCCCTGCAAACAATTAGTCACAAGAAAAATTTGATATTTTCTCTGATCAGAGTTGAATGTTTCAGAAGAAAACAAGAAGAAATGTGGTCTATTGTGAATTAAGAACAATACCTGTACAATGTCTCTTTCTGCATAGCGACCACGGGAAGACAGCCTAACATCATCTCCATCCAGAATATCCATAGCTGAACAAAATTATTTTGACACCGTTATATTTACATTTCCAAATATTTTTCCTTAGTTAAGATTCTTTGCAAATTAGAAGTTCATTTTTTCAAAAATGATTGTTGAATGACAAAAATATATGGCAAGTCATCAGAAAAATAATGTAAATATAAGATATGGATTTAATTTTTGAGAATTCATGAGGTACATGAACAGCTACAACGCTTCATGCCTGCATATTTACCATGAAGTGTGTGAAATATGACGGCGTGAAGCGTCATAGTTCATGTCCTCATGAATTCTCAAAAATTAAATTCATCTCTTAAATGTTTTTTTTATCTATAAACTTAATACAACTTTATATCAGTTAATACCACTCTATATCTGTAACTTATATACTTCACATTTTAATTCCAGCACTATTTGATTCAGTTACTTTGGATAAACACAATTAAGATTATTTTTTGAATAGTACTTTTTGAATTTCTTTATAATTAAAATTAACAAAATGCATAAATATATATCTAACCTTCAAAGTCAGCATCACCAACGCCAACTATGATGATAGAGAGGGGTAGCGAGGCAGCCTACAATTTATACACACACTTAAAACTGTATAAAAACTATATAAGTTACAAATAATGCGCAAACAATAGGGATGCGCGATTTTATCGGTATACCGGTTAATCGCGATTTTTTATTGCGTAATATGTATCGTGATACGTAGACTGAAATACCGGTATTTGACACATAACTATAAATTCGGGAAATTATTCATTTATTTGTTCAAACTACTGAATGACAATAACAGAAAGTGTAGAAAACGTTGAAACTAGGTACCCCACATGCTTTATATTAAATAAATAAAAATTTAAAGATAAAAATTATGTTTTTATAACATATTTTAAGAAATATTAAGGAAATTCATTTGAAATTGTATTAAAAATTGTGTGCAAAAATATCACGATTTATCGTGATATTTTTAGGAAAAAATCGTGATTTATCACGATACGAAATTTTTGCCGATACCCATCCCTAGCAAACAATGACATGCACAGATATTCAGGGTTTCAATTAAAGATTATTCTGAATGATAGAAGTCTACAAAGAGGAATTATCATTGGTTGGACACAAGTTTTTCTGATCTAAGTAAGTTACATATGTTGAATTCATGAAGTTCAAAATCCTAGGGCTATATTCAATTAAAATTCATATTTTATTTTCACACAACCACATAATTATGGAAATTCAGATTATAACTTTCATCTAAGGTTAAATGTCCATAAATTCATTATATTCTGGAAAGACAGAAAAATGGACGAATTATATATATGTCCCAACCACTTTGTAGCCAAACACAAAAGTACCGAACAATAATTTTGTAGCTTTTGCCTTATTTCCTGCTCAATCACATTCATACTGCTATTTCTAGTATCTTAACCTGAGGATTACTTACATTAACAATGGCCTCACACGTCTGTGGCATGTCTGTGATGATTCCGTCTGTGATTATCAGAAGGATGAAATAATCATTCCCATCCCGCTTCTGAGAAGCAAATCTAAAATTAATCAATAATTCATCAGTTAGATCTTGTCTATTTACTGCATTTAAAAAATGTGATCAAAGCTAGATCTCATATATTTGAAGATTATACTTTATGTCCTTATATTTTGGATACTTGTTTTAATGGGATTTCATGACAAATTCAGATCCTTTTTAAGCTTAATTTTTTTTCCATTATAAAGATATTTTTTTCTATTTTTCAAAATATTTTTTTAAATATGATTTTCACAAAACATAATGAAAATAATCACAAATTTACACATTTAAATTATCTAAGTCAGTCTTTGATATTAAAAAGCAAGAAGTTGACTATAGTCCAACATACTTAGCCACATGGTTGATACAAGGAGCAAAGTTTGTGGGACCATACAGTTGTACAGACTGAATGGCTTTGTGGTAAGCATCTAACACTCCATCAATTCCCTGACAGTATGGGTTGTTTGGATTGCCATTCTACAAATAAACATACATGTACTTAAACATTTATATTGAAAAAATTTTTACATATGAATTACACAGGAAAGTTACACAGGTCAGTGAAAAATAGTCAAATACGTTATTAAAATGTGAATCAAACATGACGTTGTGTCCTACCAGAGCAAATTCGTGAGAAACAACTCCATCAGGAGGAAGTCTGGCACCAAATCCCAGAGCAGGAAACAACTTGTCACTGAAAAAAAAAAATTAAGGAATATCAGTCTTATCATTCTGTAACTCCATACACTACTTTACTTTCAAAAGTAAAGCATCTTCCAGTGTGCATTTCCTTAAGATAGATGATGAAATTAAATTGATCTGTTCTGAAAAATAATCTTTTTTTAATGATATGAAAAATACTAAAATGGAATACTGTAATCTCTTTATACATGTACATGTTTTAAAACTTTGAATCTGATCCATAAATAAAATTATTTAGGAGAGGAAGCCTCATAATCTACATGAATATGTCCACTCACGTGTCATAGTCCTGTATGATAGTTCCCACAGCTCTGAGAGCGTTTGCGTAGGGATTAGGTCTGTAGGGATTTATGTAGTGGAGTGATGATGGAGATTTGGGATCTCCGTTAGAGGCAGTGAAATCCACAGCAAATGTACAGTGAAGCTGGGTCCTGTAACGGAAAGAAATTTTGCTTTCATTTTGTTCTTGAAATATTTGTCCCATCCATAAATACAAAATTGTTGTAAATTGCAGTTTCATGCCATACCTGAGCGGGTTATTCACCTGTTATATTACTTATATACTGAGAATGTGTACCTACCCTCCTCTCACATAGTCCAAGAAAGAATACACCTTCTCTATCCTACAACTCATTAACTCCACCTGAAAGAAATATACAGAATAAACACTTCAAACACATGTACACTTTTTCAAGTTTATATCTCATTCTTATACTTAATTTTGAAGAAAATTAAATTATAATTTCAAGGCTAACATTTCTAAATTGGTTTACTTGTACAATCAAACAATTTAAGGTGATTTTAACTGGAAACTCACTGTTCCTGAATTCTTGTATTTATCCCCTTTCTTCTGTGCTTTCTTTGGATTTATGCACTGTAATGTGATTTTATATAAAATACGTTAAGTATGCAGGTTTTTTAGAAGACTCTAACTTTTATTGTATGCTCCGATTTTGTTTCATAAAACTTTGATAACTTTTTAAAAGTGAAATTGATCACTGCAGTTTTACTCCACTTAATGTAATACAGAGATTTATTTTTGAATCCCTTCAGTTTGAATTTATAATATTTGATTTTCAATTTATTTTTTTATGAAAAAAATTTAAGAGATATATCTTATATTTTTATATCCTACCTCAAAAACGTTCTGTGGACTTGGACCTCTAGACAACTCTCTCATGTTGGTCATAAATTCTCCGATAAAGTCATGCCTTTAAAAGTGCAAGCATAACAACCGAATTAGTGAAATATATGTCAAAGGAGGCTCTCATTAATTGAGAATTTTAGTTTAATTAGAGTTACAATTATTGTTGTGATGATGAGCAATGGATAGTTCATGGAAGGACCTATACAGGTTCCTGGTTCATGTAATGTTACATTGTAAGTTAAGGGCACATCACTTACCCACCATCAGCGTCCCAATCATAACATTCTATCTTGATGGTTCTGCAAAAAAAAAATTTTATGAAAATTATTTTTTTCACTTAAATAATGATACTGCATGTAATATAATGATTCTAAATGTGGCACATTGACTGTGACTTCATTAAAATCATTGTTTTTACACTAAGATTAGAGCATCAATTTAAAAAGTTATCAAATTTTAACTCAGATAACATGAAATTATTCACAGAAAATTCAACTGAGATAGTGCATGCTTATGGTTTCATAGTTTTTAAGCAATTAAATTCAGTTTTTGTTTTAACTCATAAATTTATATATATGTATACAAATATGTAATATTACATTGTACTGACCTGTCATAGTCCCCATTACACAGTGAGCGTACAGGAATTGTAAAGGGTTTCCATGTTGGGTTGAGGGTTTTCTTTATAACTTCTGTTCTGTGAACCACTGTGTATCTGAATATTAATAAATATCCATTTATTATCTGTGTTCAATATTTCATAAAACATTATTCTGAAAACTTTGGGCATATAATTTATCATGTTTATCACTTTGTATAACCTAGCTAAAGGACAAAGCTACGGTTTGTCAAATTACTACATGTATGCAACCATTAATATCTAAAAATTATTATATTTTTCACTTAGTTTAAGACTTATAGTCAGAGTCTACCAGAAAGGTCTCATTACATACAATGTATTCAACTGTCAAAATACAATGTAACTCAGGTGAGCATTATGGCCCATTGGCCACTTGCTTTTGATTTCACTTACTCCAGTCCACCACTGCATACAATAAATAACCTGCTGTAATGAGTATGCTACATACAGTGGTTATTCTGAAATACACCAATAATTCAGATGCTTCACCTTCCGTATGAAACTTGTGTGGAACAATTTATATTCAAACATACCAAGTACAGTTGACTTTGGTATCTGGAACACTCATATCTCGAATACCATGGATATGTCAAAGTGATTTGGAAGTCCCAACCCCTTATACTCTAAGTACAGTGTATTTTCCCCTGGATATATCAAATCCTCAGATATCTCGAAGTTTTTTTCTTTGTCCCATTGAGTTCGAGATAACAAGGTTTGACTGTATTTTTCATTAATCTGGACTCTTCATTAATTTGGACAATTTGCTTGGGATCACAAATGTCCAGATTAATAAGGCTTAATTAACTGGAATTATCATACACTGACATCTTTTACTTACGAACCATCCTCGTTAGTTTTGTAGAAAGTTAAGAATGGATCTGATTTTCCAAAGAAATCTTTCTTGTCCAACTTGTGGGCACAAAACTGCATTGTTGCTTGTTCCTGAAAATTAAAATTATCAGCATGTATGTGCATGTATGGCAATTTCATTTTTTTTTATGAGCCTCAGAATAGTTGATAGCAACTCAAACACAAATGTACTGCAGAATGGAAACTGTCTAAAGTTGCACAATTTTAATTTGTTATTGGTGCAACCATGCAAAATCACAACAATAAATTTAACTGCAAAAAATTTAAATCCTGCATCTTTTATTTACCAAATTGACTGAAAAATGTAAATAGAAAATTTATAATTGTTTGCAGATACAGTTGAACTTCAGTATCTCAAACACGGATATCTCGAATACCATCAATATGTCTAAGTAATTTGGAAATCCCAAGCACTTTATCTTTAAGTATTTTACCCTCAATATCTCGAACCCTCGGATATCTCCAAGTTTTTTCTGGGTCCTTTTGAGTTTGAGATAATGGGGTTTGACTGTACTTTTATGGCATATAGAAGGTATCAATTATCATACATAGACTGTATATGTTTTGTTTTCTTATCCTACAATTTGATAAACTGAATTATACACATATAACTCCATAAGATACAGTTGAACTTTAGTATCTCGAACACTGATATTTTGAATACCGAAGTAATCTGGAAGTCCCAACCTTTCTTTAAATATTTTACCCTCCATATCTCAAATCATCGGATATCTTGAATTTTTTTCTCAGTTCCATCGAGTTTGAGATAACGAGTTTGATTGTATTAGACTTAACTGTAAAATATTAGTTGTATCTGTAAGAGAACAGACTTAGAGAGTGATATATCCTGCATAATTATGTGAATGTTCATTAAAACATCCTTGAAAGCTTTGGTTTTAATCAGCTACCTCTCCTACAGAATCATTAGTGGATAAAAACTAGAAATATGTCCATAGGACATGAATGCCCCACCGAGGGTATATTAGTAATGCAACATTTTAACACAAATTGAGAAAAGTGAGGTCAAGGTCAAAGGAAAGGTCAAGGTGAAAAAATATTGATGCAGTTGAATAGCTCTCATCAGTATGTATCAGCATATGAAGTTTGACACTAATTTAAGAAAAGTGAGGTCAAGATCAAAAGTAAGGTCAAGGTTAAAAATTGTTGATGCAGTTGAAAAGGTTACATCAGTATGTATTAGCATATGAAGTTTGATTAAAATATTACGAATGGTTTCTTTAAAACTGAGCTAAACACTAATTTAAGAAAAGTGAGGTCAAGGTCAAAGGAAAGGTCAAGGTCAAAAAAGGTTGATGCAGTTGAATAGCTCTCATCAGTATGTATCAGCATATGAAGTTTGATAACACTATCTTGAATGGTATCTTTAAAACTGAGCTAAAAACTTATTTAAGAAAAGTGAGGTCAAGGTCAAAGGAAAGGTCAAGGTAAAAAATATTGATGCAGTTGAATAGCTCTCATCAATATGTATCAGCCTATGAAGTTTGTTAGAAATATCTTAAATGGTTTCTTTAAAACTGAGCTAAACATTAATTCAAGAAAAGTGAGGTCAAGGTCAAAAGAAAGGTCAAGGTCAAAAAATGTTGATGCAGTTAAATAGCTTACATCCGTATGTATCAACATATGAAGTTTGATTACACTATCTTGAATGGTATCTTTATAACTGAGCTAAACACTAATTTAAGAAAAGTGAGGTCAAGGTCAAAAGAAAGGTCAAGGTCAAAAAATGTTGATGCAGTTGCATAGCTCTCATCAATATCTATCAGCATATGAAGTTTGATAAAAATATCTTGGATAGTTTTTTTGAAACTGAGCTTTGAACAGAGCTAAACGCAAAGTGTGACCGAAGGACAGACGGAAGGACGGAAGGATGGAAGACGGACATGACAAACACTATATGCCCTGGCCATATTCATGGCGGGGCATAAAAACCATGGCTTGCAATGATGAAAAATGATGAACAATTCTGTTGAGTTATAACCTTACAAAACCTCCATTGCTTACCTTACAGCTGCTCTGCTCCTCAGCTCCGACTATAATTACTCCACTGTCTTTCTTTGGTCCTCTATAAAAATCAAAATATAAAAATCAACAATTCAATAGCACAATTAATGTCAATTTTTTGTATATACATTTTGAAATTCTTTGAAGATGGCTGAAAATGTATGTATATACATGTATCTCTTCATGATACTTGAAATGCAATTTAGATATACAATGTATATGCCTGTGTATATATGTATACACTGTAAAATCATATACATGTACCTAGAAACTGTAATAATAATATGTTCATTTTTTTTACAATGTTATAAGAAACAGATACACGAGTCATAAAAAAAGACATGTGCTGTCTGTGATGATTGGATTGATTTCTTAATTAAAGACAGATCCAATATTTTATACAGATCGAGAGCTTCAAAACTCACACAAGTCTTCTCATAAATTTACTTCCAGCTGACACAATCTCACCCAGTGAACACTCCATTCTTCCTAGAAAGTCCTACAGAGTAAAAATAAAGAAATTCTGAATAAGATCTAATTTAACAGTCTCAAGATCAGCGATTATTTTGAAGTCATGGAAATTATTGCTTAGTTCTGTTTGTTTTCGTAAAAATCACTTTTTCAGGCAGAAATCAGGCATGGATCCAGGAATTTTTTGATGGGGGGGGGGGGCACCCCAGTCAAAAAAAATTTCCAACCCAGAAATTTCTTGACATTCAAGCAAAAAAAAAAAAAAAACATAAATAAAATCCATTTCCCAAACATGATAAAAACCTATTTCATGGTGACGGTGGTGTCCAGGTTTTTTTTTTTTTTTTTTGGGGGGGGGGGGGGGGGGGCAAAGTAATCTTTAATTTCCTTCAGTATATACAAATGTACTTTTAATAATTCTGCAAATTCCAGGAGGGGGAGGGGGCAGAGACCCCCCCTTCTAGATCCACACATGGAAATCATGATACAGTATGAACCTATGTATCTGTACATGTATACCTGTACATGTAGCATTAAACCTATTTCACACCAGAGGATAAAATCATTTTGGAGTTTATATTCCTGGGGTATTTAAGGCAGAAAAATATTTTGTTCTTGTATATTTTATAATGCAATATGAGAAATATGCACTTATGTGTACTACAGTGAGTATAATTTAAAGCATCACTCTGAATATTTACTTTCTAGAAACACATACAGAATAACAAAATAGTGAACTATAATCATATTCAATTAAAAGCAACTCCATGCATATATCTGCTTAAAATACAATTTTATTCTTCTCTCTTTCTCCCTCTAACTTACATGCTTAGATAAATCTGCACTCTTTGAATCCACATCATATCTGTATAAATGATTAAGACAGTGTCAACATGGTTAATAGGTCATTTTTGTCAAGGCTTATATGAAATATGCCCACATAACAAGTCAGTGTGATTAACACACCAATAACAAAACTAACCCCCCCCCCCCCCTTCAAAAAAAAAAAAAAAATACACAAATATTATAAAAACAAGAGGCCCATGGGCCACAACTCTCACCTGAAAACTGTGGTGGCCCATCTTGTTCATCAGCAGAATCTTTTCCCTATATATTCTCATGTAAAATTATAGTCCAAGATTCAAGTTTGTTCAAATTATAATTGCTGGGAATAATCCAGCAGTTATAATTTGAACAAACTTGAATCTCCACTATCTTTTTTTTATAAATATGACTAATCATGACTTTGCTATTCCTGGTAAAAAGATTTTTAAAGATTTTTTTATATCTATTTCTATGTAAAACTTGATCCTTCATTGTGCCCACACCTTACCCACAGGGGTCATGATTTGAAAAACCTGAACATACCTGTGGATGCTTACATATATACACTGTAAATATGACTGATGATGGCTTTGCTGTTCTTCATCAGAAGATTCTTTAAAGATTTTTTCTATGTACAGTATTCTATGGAAAACTTTGATTGCCCATTGTAGCCCTCCCCACCCCAGGAATCATGATTTGAACAAACTTGAATCTACACAACCTGAGGATGCTTCCATACAAATATGATTAATTGTGTCTTTCCTATTCTTGGAAAGAAGATTTTTAAATATTTTTCCTGTTTATACCCATGTAAAACAATGATCGCCCAATATAGTAGTCACATCCTACTCGGGGGAATGGGGGGGGGGGGTTGTGAGTTGAATAAACTTTAATCTACACAACTTGATGATGTTTCAATATAAATATGATTAATCATGCCTTTTCTATTCTTGAGACAAAAAACTTTAAACATTTTTCCTATTTATACCCATGTAAAACTTTCATCGCCCATATTGGCCACACCCTACCCCTGGGCGCCATGATTTGAACAAATTTAAATCTACACTACCTGAGGATGCTTCCTTATAATATGATTTATCATGGTTTTCCTATTCTTGAGAAAAAGATTTTTTCCTTTTCATACCCATGTAAAACTTTGATCGCCCATAGTGGCCATATCCTACCCCTGGGGCCCATGATTTGAATAAGTTTGAATCTGCACTATATCAGGAAACTTTCACTTAATTTTCATCTTTTCTGGCCCAGTGGTTCTTGAGAAAAAGATTTTTAAATAACCCCACCCAATTTTTACTTTTTCTTAATTATCTCCCCTTAGAAGAGGGTGTGGCCCTTCATTTGGATAAATTTGAATCCCCTTTACCCATGGATACTCTGTGCTGTGTTTGGTTGAAATTGGCCTGACTAGTGGTTCTGGAGAAAAAGATGAAATTGTAAAAAGTTAACAACAACGACAATGATGATGACAGACAATGCAAAGACCAAATTATGATCAGAAAAGCTCACTTGAGCCTTTGGCTCAGGTGAGCTAATAAATCAAATTACCACTGGGTGCATCTTTAAAAACTGATACCTGAAGAATTAGTTTAATATATTTGCCACAGGAAAATGTCACACATACATTCTGCATTGAGTGTCATTTCGTGTAAACTAATTCATGCAGTGCTGACAATTAATGTATTTAAATTTGATAGCAAAATAAAACCCAGACTTACACTTCAAACTTCAGCTTCTGACTTTGTTCAAAATAGTAATGCATCACAAATTTTTTGACAAAATCTGGATTAAGGTTGTTCCATATGATTTCAGTTCGTCCAAACTGAAAAAAAGAAGAAAAAGAAACAGTTAAACATATCATTTGTGTTATAATGGTTTGATATAGGTAATTTAAAAAACAATAAATTAAGGTTCTATTCACCTGCAGTGTTGGCCTGAGTTGAATGCTTTAGTCTATATTAATTTTATCTTAATAGGACAAAGCCAAGGTTTGAAATGCAAATAGTTTTTTTTTATAACAACTGTTGAACTGTTGTACATATTAGTATCTCCCATATATTCCCATCATCGGAAAACCAACTGAAGGTTGGTCTCTCTTCTCTTATCTAATACTACTAAAAGTCAGATGACTGTGGGCTTTCAATGATGATGATGATATATATATATATATATATATATATATATATATATATATATATATATATATATATATATATATATATATATATATATACATATGTGTGTGTGTGTTTGTGTGTGTAAAGGAGAAAGGCCCCAAACTGTCCATTCTGTGAGAGAAAGAACTAATCAAGGGCCGTAGGCCCGAGATTAGTTCTTTCTCTCACAGAATGGACAGTTTGAGGCCTTTCTCCTACTTAAAACATGATTTCCTTTGTTCAGAGAATTAAAATAAAAATGTACAAAACTGGTATTAGATATTAAGAATTTTTTGGTAGGTAGCACCATACAATGACAAGTTCATTGTTTACAGAATGGACAGTCACAGGTACGCTAGGGGTACACAGAAAATTGTTGAATAGCCATTGTGTTGCAAAAATAACAAAATGTCTTTGTCTAAAGAATGGACAGTTACAGGTGGATTTTGGGGGATTCCAGTATTTATACAAGTATGCGATGCTTCAAAATCAGTTTTAGTTTGCGTTGTAAACGTTTTCTCCGATGGAGAGAGTATATGACAGAATCAAAAGCTATTATACATGTAATGAAGCAAAAGATGCAAGAGAGACCTGGAAACAGAGAAAAGTAAAAGACAATATTAGGCAAACTTTGACCAAGAAATGAACTTCTTCTCCGACAAAAAAACAGATGATCAAATTCGAACAAAGTCTGAAAATGTTTCATTTGAATTCAATTTTTGAGGATACATTGACTGCAGCAGTGTAATGGTGAGAAGAAAATTGTGTTCTGAGTGTTGGATTAGCTATAAGCCGAACAAAGACCTGAAAAATGAATTTCAAATCAAATCTGAAAATGTTTCAATTTTATTTTCTACGGAAATATTTAATGGAGCAGTGTAGTGTTCATGTTGCAAATTGTGTTCTGGGTGATTGATCTAATATTAGCCGTACTTCGATCTTCTCGAGGGAATGATATTTCCAAAATTTGAATCAAATGTGAAATTGTGTCATTTAAATTGAAGCTTTGAATTTAATTCAGTGAAAATTGAGTTTTGAGTATTGAAGAAATGTGCATCATTCATGTATTTAAAAGTGTAAAATCGAGCAGATGCTGTGCAGACATTGTGTTCTGGATTAACTTAGATCTCCACGTTCTTTGTTGTTATTTACGTGTAAATTAAATCGTATTTAATGTATTTGTTTTTGTTTCCCTCCTGGGCACATTCCAAAGTTTACCTGTAACTCTCCATTCTGTTTGTTTTAACTGTCCATTCTTTTTGAAAAAACTGTCCATTCTTAAAAAGAATGGACATTTTTCCAAAAAGAATGGACACTTACAGGTAACTTAATGGATTGTTTGAGGAGTTAGCTCAACATTAAGCTATAGAACGGACAAAATAAACAAACAAAAGGTTTACGTCACAATCATGTTTTAAATATATATATATATATATATATATATATATATACATATATATATATATATATATATATATATATATATATATATATATATATATATATATATATAGAAAGCACAAAGAAATTCACTTTTTTTTATAAGGATACCCACTTCCGCCCCAGCCCAGGGTTGAACTCTCGACCTACAGAATCTGTCTCCTAGCAGTACAGGAACACAGGAACAGCGCACTAGACCACTCAGCTATCTAGGCAAGTCTTAAACTTGCTTTCGATGCTGATGGAATTCTCGCGGCACTGTCCTACACTACAAGTTCATTGAGAATGGAAGTGTGAGATACAGTTATTTGGACATTAGTTTTATTAGAGGATCGTTACCAATACACGTTGTAATGATATTAATTTTTATTTATAAAGCACATTTTACAACAACTCTTAAACTAACATAACTGCCCTAAGTGAAGAAATATTAATATAGAAAGAATATATATACATTATTCCTTTATGATGCATCAAAGAGTGAAAGATATATAGTATGTATAAGACCAAAGAGTCGCAAATTTTACTTAGACTCTTGAAGATGTAACATCATGAATCTTATAACTACCTCTCTCCAATTCTTGCTTTGATCTTGGGTGAAGAGAACACACACTGCAAAATAAAAGCATCAACTATTAAGACTTTAACAAAGGCATAGATGTAATTGTAATTTCTAGCAATTCTAGGCATTTAAAATGTACTTCATACTTTTGTTATTACAGTAGGAATAGTGTTCTTACTTGGATCTGACTTGGAAAACACATCTGCATCAATCAATTTTCTGAAAAAGAAGTAACGTTAAATTTCTGTCCACAGTGTAATCACTGGTAACATTATTTTGATCGAGTGTTTAGAGAGAGGAAGAGACAGAAGGGGGGAGCAAGAGAAGTATAATTTATTTCTTTGTCATTGCTTTCTGAAAGTCTACCAAAAGACTTTTCAAGTCAATAAACAAACTCAATCTTGTAATGTAAACAGGTTAATGTAAACAATATTAGAGGAAATTCGAGTTGTAATGCGCAAAACGTAAACAAACGTCTGAAACGATTTATAGATACATAATTTCGTACTCTGGAAAGAATTAAAGGGTAGAATAAAACTTGCACCCACCTGCAAGACACAGAGAGTTCCACTAGGGTGGCTGGAGCCACACCCGTCCCAGGCTGAAATGCTCCGCTTGCCATTTTTCGACTATTTGCGAGTTACTGACCCGAAATTGCATATGAGCGCTGTGGCGGATTTACCAAGCCTTTGGTGGGATTTTGCAATATAGGCTATTCGCAGATCTCGTTTCCTGCGTACTTCCCTAATTTGCGAAATAATCAGCAGGAATAAAAACAAGTCTTACACAATTTTATAGTATTATTAAAGTCTTAAATTGTTGGTCCGCGAACACTTCTTTTTTTTTTTCTTTTAAAGATAAAGAGATAATAAAATTAACATAGTTTATATTCATGTACAAATTAACCCCCCAACTCATCACACCCATCCCCCACCCCACCCACCATGCCCACCCACCATCCAAAAAAACTAACTTTCGCAAACCGATAAATATAATTATATTGTTTTTATGCCCCTGGATCGAAAGATCCCGGGGGTATATTGTTTTTGTCCTGTCTGTCTGTTTGTCTGTTTGTCTGTCTGTCTGTTGTCAACTTTAACCTTGCCCATAACTTTTGATTGGTTGGAGCTATGACTTTCATATTTCACATGTGTATTCCTTGTGACAAGACCTTTCTTTGGGTACCATCATATTTGACCTTTTGACCTTGACCTTGGAGTTTGACCCCCTTTTGCAAAATTTTATGAGACTTTAACCTTGGCCATAACTTCTGAACAGTTGGTGCTTGGGGTTTCAAACTTCACATGTGTATTCTTTGTGGCAAGGCCTTCCTTTGGATACCAACAACTTTGACCTTTTGACCTTGACCTTGGAGTTTGACCTACTTTTGAAAAACTTTAACCTTGGCCATAACTTTTGAACAGTTGGTGCTTAGGGTTTCAAACTTCACATGTGTATTCCTTGTGACAAGACCTTCCTCTGGATATCGACCACTTTGACCCTTTGACCTTGACCTAGGAGTTTGACCTACTTTTGAAAAACTTTAACCTTGGCCATAACTTTTGAATGGTTGGAGCTAGGGCTTTCATACTTCACATATGTAATCCTTGCGACAAGACCTTCCTTTGGATATCAACCACCACTTTGACCTTTTGACCTTGACCTAGGAGTTTGACCTACTTTTGAAAAAAATTAACCTTGGCCATAACTTTTGAATGGTTGATGCTAGGGCTTTCATACTTCACATATGTAATCCTTGTAACAAGATCTTCCTTTGGATACCAACCACTTTGATCCTTTGACCTTGACCTAGGAGTTTGACCTACTTTTGAAAAACTTTAACCTTGGCCATAACTTTTGAATGGTTGGTGCTAGGGCTTTCATACTTCACATATGTAATCCTTGTGACAAGATCTTCCTTTGGATACCAACCACTTTGACCTTGACCTTGACGTTTGACTTTTATTTAAAAAACTTTAACCTTCGCCATAACTTTTGAACAGTTGTATCTAGGTCTTTCAAATTTCACAGGTTTATTCCTCGAGACAAGACCTTTCTTTGGGTATCAACATTTTTTTATCTTTTGGCCTGGATTTTGACTTGCATTTGAAGAAACTTTAACCTTCGCCATAAGCTGCCATACGGGGGCATCAGTGTTTCACAAACACATCTTGTTTCCACTTGATGTTGTGAAATCAGGGGAAAAAATATACCTATAGAATAGAATAGAATAGAATAGGATTTATTACCAAATCAGGGCCCAATGGGCATAAACATATAACATGTATAATTACAGATAAGATAACAGACAGAATACAACATATAATGAAGAGCAATTCTTCCATTTAGTACATTGGTGGTGTTTTGAGTTTCATATGTAGACATAGGTTGTCTTGATTTAAGATATATCGGTACTCATAATTGATACAACTTAATGTGCAATCATGTGCATTAGCAGCATTACTATTACTAATATTATACATATAACTGAACACATAAAAAATGTCTGATACATCAACAAGAGGCAGCAAGAGTCGGTGCTAAAGGATATACAGAAATCCACTTCTGCCTCATGTAGAACAAACAGATACATAATCTATGGAAAAGAGTATTAAAAAAATTAATAATGATAATATCAATCATGTATTTATATATATATATATATATATATGTATACACTGTAAAAAATGATGTTTAACTTGTGTTTAATTTTTAAACAGTCGTGTTTTACAATTAAACATAGTGGATTTAAATACAAAACATTAGCGTTTTATAAATAAACACTGCTATTTAAACTGGTGTTCAATTAGTATGGTGTTTAATCATCCATCTTAAACTCGTAAAGTTCATACGCATCAAATCAAAAAATAAATTAGGTGTTGCTTCTCAGTATTGCTGTGTGCATTTGCCATTTGTATAATTTCTTAATTTATGAAGTAATTCCGCACATAATAGAAGATATTTTTCGACACAGAAAAAAATACGAATAGCCAGGCAATATGTTGACTTTAGATCATACCAATAGCAATTACAATTAACATTAATTTATAGTAATTTTGTGCAAAAAAATCATAATTTTCATAAACTGTTAAAGGGGAAAAAGAAACAAATATTATGATGACTTTTAGAATTGTATCAATATTTTAATCACCGGTGTTTAACACGAGTGTTCATTTCTTAACCATCATATGTTTATAAATTAAACACATGGTATTTATAGAGAAATTGCAAATTAAACACGTTATGATAGAAAATGACGCAATTGATTATGTCATAACATCCCATTTGAACGCAGAAGATGCAGAATCACGCATATACTGACAAGAAACACCATATCTAAGAAGGAAACAGGAGGTATTTATACATTTCTTTATATAAAATCTGAAAAAAAGATTGTTAAATACATTTAAGATCTATAATACTTTTCATTTATGAAATTCAGGATGTTTCCTATCGTTAGTAATCGTCCTGAGTGCAATGCGGCCATGCGAAGCGGTAGACGATAAAATATTTGTAGTCTTTTAGTACTTTGACATCTAATTAATTTGCAGGGACGTTCATCTGTTATTGTGAATCCTGAGAAGTATACATTACTTGATAAAGGAAAGGGATTTTAAACGAAGATCATACTTAACCTTGAGAGGTGAGTTTAAAGGGCATTCAAAGAAAAAGGGTCACCCCACCCCACTCTCCCTACACACACACACACCATTGAATTCCTGGTATGTAAATGTAATCCAATTACCTGCCCTTGATAAAATTTATGCTCCCTATCACGCATTATTATGATTATTTGCTGACCATACACAACACATGAGCGTTAACAACATGCAACAATACAAGTACCAACAATAATTTTCATCCCCAGCCCGCGCACTTTTAATTTAAGGAGACTTTACATTTTTGGGGTTTACATGATAGAAAATATCTTGGATAACCCCCTCCCCTTCTCTTAATTGTTGCTGTTAAGCTGCTATTTATTTTTAAAACACTTATTTTTTACAGTGTACATGTACCTTTATTATGTGAATTAACAGAGATGTATCAGAATACAATTGCAATAATTGAATGATACAGGAAATATAGATCTATTACTATATTTTATTTTGAAGTAAGCTGCTTTTCTTTTCAGAATGCGATTTGACCCCCCCCCCTTTCCCACTACATGTACTTCCTTATTTCATGTTTTTCCCACTACGCCATTCCAATTCCACCAAAACAAACAAACAAACAAACAAACAAAACAAAACTAAACTAAACTAAACAAAAATTTATAGTTATAAAAATTATACATAATTCATAATGAGTATCTCAAATACATACAAATATTATATAAGTTCTTAATTATATAAATTGTCCTCGTAGAAAGATATTAAAATTTCCTTTCCAAAATGAAGGTACACTGTACCAAATGCCAAGTTTAAACCTAATTTTACAAGTTCTTAAAAAATTTAGAAAGAATCAAACAAAATAGACTACTGATTTTACGGAGTTTTTTTTCTTCTCTGATCTGGGGTGTCAAAAACCATGCAAGGCGTGCGTGGACATAGAAGAAAAAAAAAATCTGGAATGACTTTGCTCCATGACCTAAATAGTCTCACGCGCAAGTATATTACTTCGTTCAATTTTTTTTGTATACGTACACATCTGTACATTTTTCCATCACTGTATTTGCTTGAACGTACCTGTTTGTTTTTTTTCTTCTTCTTCTTCAAGCTAAGCTATGTAGTAATTACTCAGAATAATCAAATGACCTATTTTCTCAAGACACGACTGTATACGTGTTTTTCATAAGAAAAATTAATAAATGAATAAAATTGATAATAGACTTGTTTTGGAGGGAATGTCAATTAAGTATTATAACACTTATAGATCATTTGACAATAAAAAAAAAAACTTTGTAGAGTGCATTTTGATATTATATTTTCTTTTTAATTAATAAAAAGATTTATAAACACCTGGGACACGCAAACATCATTTAAGAAAAGATAGAAGAATATTCCTTCTGGAAAAATAGCAACTGAATTCTTCACTCCTGTAACAATTTAACTGTTTTAAATTTTCAATTCTATCTGTAATTAAAGTCATTCAGTTCAGATGCATGTAAAATCTTTAAAATCTACGTTTAAAGAATTAGATCATAACTCCCCCCCCCCCGCAATACTTGCATGTACAAGTTTAATTGGATATGTAAATGTATCTATCAAATGAGGGATAATAGGGTTATGAGTTTCTAAATACTTATAGAATTCGAATAAAAATTTACATGTATACAATTTTAAAAACCTGATGATCTTTTAAATCAGTGACCATTTCGTAATTAATCGAAATATATTAAGAACTTCCTGGATGATTATTTTCTGAAGTTTTTGATATATCTCAATTAAAGTCTCAGTTGACGATTTTTACAACAGAATTATTGCTTTCTTTCAAAAATATCTTTACAATATGAAATTATATGATTTATTTCAGCAAAGCCTACTGTGAGTACTCTATAGCTACATCTTTCAGCGATCAAAGACATGTAATTTTTTAAAAAAATTTTAATCACATTAATTGTTCTATATGAAAAATGTATGCCAATGTTCCCTTTGGTTAGTCCTTAATGCAGGTTTGAATTAAATGTCATCGCAGCCCACATGCATGGGAAGAAAGTTGGATCCGCGCATCGAATTTGTTACTTCCGCTTTTGCAGCGAGCTCGCGCGAGAAGAAACGCGAATTGGTCTTTTCCTCGTGTCCACCATAATGAAAGCTCGTGGAGATGTAATTTTCAATTAAATTTATATTTTTATTGATCCTTTTGTCAATTTTTTATGTATTGTTAATTGCAGAAGTAAACATTGCTCTAGAATCATCAGTGGGTTATATATTTTTTCACTTAAAATATTACTCATTTGAGAGAAACAGTTTGAAAAAAAAGGGGGGGGGGCAATGCCATGTGATGAAGTTCTGGATGTGTTGTTATACATTTTTCTTCGAACTTTTGATTTGATATAAATTCTGTGATCAAGATTACAAAGTAAAGGAATAGTGTGTGCAGTATGCAAACGAGTGTGCATGTTTTGAAAACGAGTTTGAAATTCAAGATGTTTTGGTTATTTTTCGCAGTTGAAAGAGTACCAGGTGGTCGGGCGGATGATGCCTCGCCCAAGGGACCGTACCCCTGCTCTGTACCAAATGAAAATTTTTGCCCCAGACAAGTGTACAGCTAAGTCTAGGTTTTGGTACTTTGTGTCACAACTGAAGAAAATGAAGAAGACCCAGGGGGAAATTCTCCAATGCAGAGAGGCAAGTATCCAATATACACTGTTTAAAATCATGTTAGTATGGGATAAGTATTAGTTATTTTCACTGAAGCAAGTACTTAACAATATTCATTCAACAAGATAGACAAATCATCAATGTCTCTAAAATATAGAAATTGTGCTTCAGTGGGAAGTATCTGTGTGAAGGAATTTTTCGGGGTTTTCATCCCTAAGGCCTATTATTATTAGTTTTATTTCAATTTTCTTATTATGATGATGGCAGATAGATGACAGTGTTGGTGGTGTTGTACTTACCATTAAGTGTTTATCTGCCAAAAAGTAAATGTACACCAACATAAGATCCCTCGTCTATCTGTGATTACTGGCTTGAACGAGTGTTATGTTGGACAACTAGTGATGGGAAATCGGAAAAAAATCATAATCGATTATCGGTAATAATCGGCTACACATAATCGATTAATAATCGTTTATAATCGAATCTTTAACTTAAATAAAATAAATATAAAAAAATTAAACTTATTCAGATTTAAGTTCAGATTTTACCCCAAAAAATCATTTAATTAATTATATTCATATATGTTTATTAATTTTTTCCTTTAATGAAGTGGAAAAAAGGATTTCTTTACTTTAAAAAAAATATATTGAATGGGAATTTATTTTAAAAAAAATTCTCATTAAAAATATTGAATGGGAATATTAGTCCCACCTTGCATAAAATTTATTTATTTCTTGGAATTTCAAGTTTAAAAAGTAGTTATCCAGAATTTGGACCCGTTTTCCTGATTATAATAACGTTTACAGATCATCTGTACTATTAATATTTTCCTGTGTATAGTAAAACCTCTTAATATTGTCCATTTTTCTGTTATTAGTCTGACCCTATAATCAATCATGGCGGTAAATATCAACATGGCATGCATACCTTCGATATTTTAAACATTCATCACTACTTTAAAACCCTTTGCACGTGGATTTGGTAATAAAATTAAAGTATTAAAATATTATTTTTTGTCAGCGATGTCGGCGACATTTATTTTGTAATCGATTAGTAGCATCGAAGAGCTCCTAACGACCGACAATCGATCGTCGGCGACAATCGGCCCATCACTATGGACAACTATACATACTTTCTGTATACCTCATGGTGTAAGCACCAGGACAGTACAGTAAACCAACTATTATTCAGGACATCTTTTATTCGTGATTTTGAAATCAATCTGCCACTACAAATTTTTGTGACTGAGAAAACACTTAAATACACAAGAAAATCATTGGTTTGTGGCGAGAAATACTGTGCATGTACATAAATTGGCGTATTTTAGGAATGCCTCTAATTCTTGGCCAAATAATTCGAAGCAGATTATAAAACAGCGTAAACTGACCCAAACCAGGTTATACTCGAATAAATTGGCCAAGTATTAGAGTCATTCCTTATAATTTAATTTTAAAATCATTAAATAACTATGGGTGTAAAATTTCGTTGCTTTTTATTAGTTCAAATTTGCCGCTCAATAATACAACCCTAGTAACGGAAGTGATGGGAAGCAAGGGGAGGTAAAAACTGATACATAGGCCTAGCAGCCTTGTTGTTTGTTTACATGTGGTAAGATCGGATTATTGTTTGAAGTTAAAGGTACATTTATTAAATCTGGAATTTTCCATGAATCCCGAGGACTGGAAATGAGAGGATTGTATGGATACAGATGATTCAGCTGATTGTCGGGGGGGGGGGGGGGGGTCCCCATACCAAACCAGGTTATACAGAAATAATTTGTGTTCCTTTTTGGATATTAACCAATCAGAGGCTAGAATACAAACAAAATTAAATTATTCAAAATTAAGCGCAATCACTCGATATGGAGTTGTTGGCATAATCATGAATTAACGCTACACATGCATTGTATGTATAAATGATTTCTTAGCGGTATTTATAATTTAGCGCATCGTTCTCTGTGCCAAAGCCGCTAAAATATGAAGCCCGCTTTTTAAAGTACAATGTACACATACAGTATTCACAAACTAAAGAAGACGTTTCTCACATGCAAATCATGGTTGAATACAGTATACACTGCCTCTTTAATGAAATATTATGTGACCAAAAAATTGAGGTGACCTGTATGTAAGGATGTAAATTATCTTGGCTAAGTATCTTGCAAGCTGCCAGTATTAATAATCTCTGAATATACTCTTGTATAAACAGTATTTTATTTATATAAAAGAAACAAGAATAGAGTATTTGATATGTTGATGAAGGATATTCATATTTCTACAGTCATTTATAAAAGATACTTTTATTACTTAAGTCCTCTTTGAGTTTTATTTATTAAAGATAATCTAATTAAATGGAACAACAGGAATAATTTAATGATTTTTTTTGGTGCACCTTAAATGTGATAAATAATCTGTCTATGTTATTGTATGAAGGAGAGTAAACTTTGAGGAAAAACTTTTGTAATAATATACATGTGTACTTGTAAACGAGATTGTTAATGTTTACAGTTCTAAATAAATTTTCATACTTTCTGGTTCAAATCAGCTACAGTCTTATTATTATGATGCTGAGTGTTCACAGTGTTTTTCACCCATGATTTAAAAGCAATTTAAATTTTTTTTTTGTTCAATTGGTGGAAAAAGTAACATTGAAATCTAAGAAAAAAAGTTAAATATATCTTGATTTTAGGGGAAAAAATTACCACATTTCCAAGGGGAAAGGCTGTAATCTTGGATCTGAAAAACACTGGTTCATACATCATTAATTTCAGATTTCTATCATGTAAGGGGAAAAAAAAAATTCATTACAAAATTATTAGATTTTTGAATTTAATTTTAGATGTACGAGAAGCACCCCTTGGTGATCAAGAATATTGGCATCTGGCTGAGATACGTCTCTCGTAGCGGAATCCACAATATGTACCGTGAATATCGCGATCTGACTGCGGCTGGTGCTGTGACTCAGTGTTGTAAGTATAATGACTGTCATCCAAAAAACATATCATACAGCTGAACTTGGGTATCTAGAACATTAATATCTTGAATGTCATGAATATTTTGAATTGAGGTGAAAATAGCATTCAGAAAACATCTAAAAGGGAAAGATAAAATGAGTTTTCCAACAGTAGTGTCATTAATGCAGTATTTGTAGTTCAGTTAAAGAGCGATAACTCATTTTTAAGTTAATCCCCCAAAAATTGAAGTGGAAAGATAAGGGATTTCTTTGTTTTAGAGCTTATATTCCATAAAATAGAAAAGATTGTCTCCAAGTTATTCAGTCCTTGACAAATTCTGGGAGTCCAATGTCTGGGACCTAGTAGAGTTGGAAGGGGCATGTGGAAATGCATACTTACAAGCCCAAAGGGCATGAAAATTTTGAGTCTTAAACCTACATATTGTTTATAACAAAGTGTACTTTCACTTTTGAATCGAATGATCAATTCATTCATCAGATGTAACACATCAAATTAAATAGCATCAATAACATTAAATGTACTTAAAAGTGTTTGTTTGATTTGATTTATTCATCCAAAGTGAAGCATAACATTTGAATGACAGGTTATTTTTCTTTATTTAGGAATACTCTTGTTAAGCAACCACTGGGAATTTTTTTTTTGCATGTTCTGTAAATTATTTAATATGTAATACATTGATAATTATTAGCTCACCTGAGCTGAAAGCTCAAGTGAGCTTTTCTGATCACCCGTTGTCCGTCGTCCGTCCGTCCGTCTGTCTGTCTGTCCGTCCGTCTGTAAACTTTTCACATTTTCAACTTCTTCTCAAGAACCACTGGGCCAATTTTAACCAAACTTGGTACAAAACATCCTTGGGTGAAGGGGAGTTTAAATTGTAAAAATGAAGGGCCAAGTCCCCTTCAAAGGGGAGATAATCAAGAAAAGACAAAAATTGGGTGGGGTCATTAAAAAATCTTCTTCTCAAGAACCACTGGGCCAGAAAAGCTGAAACTTATGTGGAAGCATCCTGGGGTAGTGTAGATTCTAAATTGTTCAAATCATGACCCCCGGGGGGTAGGGCGGGGGCACAATAGGGAATCCAAGTTTTACATTGAAATATGTAGAAAATATCTTTAAAAATCTTCTTCTCAAAAACCACTGAGCCAGAAAAGCTGAAACTTATGTGGAAGCATTCTGGGGTAGTGTAGATTCTAAATTGTTCAAATCATGACCCCGGGGGGTAGGGCGGGGGCACAATAGGGAATCCAAGTTTTACATTGAAATATGTAGAAAATATCTTTAAAAATCTTCTTCTCAAAAACCACTGAGCCAGAAAAGCTGAAACTTATGTGGAAGCATTCTGGGGTAGTGTAGATTCTAAATTGTTCAAATCATGACCCCCAGGGGTAGGGCGGGGCCGGAATAGGGAATCCAAGTTTTACTTTGAAATATATAGGAAAAATCTTTAAAAATCTTCTTCTCAAAAACCACTGGGCCAGAAAAGCTGAAACTTATATGGAAGCATCCTGGGGTAGTGTAGATTCTAAATTGTTCAAATCATGACCCCCAGGGGTTGGGCGGGGCCACAATAGGGAATCTAAGTTTTACATTGAAATATATAGGAAAAATCTTTAAAAATCTTCTTCTCAAGAACCACTTGGCCAAAAAAGCTGAAACTTAAGTGGAAGCATCCTGGGGTAGTGTAGATTCTAAATTGTTCAAATCATGACCCCCGGGGGTAGGGCGGGGTCACAATAGGGAATCCAAGTTTTACATTGAAATATGTAGAAAATATCTTTAAAAATCTTCTTCTCAAAAACCACTGAGCCAGAAAAGCTGAAACTTATGTGGAAGCATTCTGGGGTAGTGTAGATTCTAAATTGTTCAAATCATGACCCCCAGGGGTAGGGCGGGGCCACAATAGGGAATCCAAGTTTTACAGTGAACTAAATAGTAAAAATCTTTAAAAATCTTCTTCTCAAGAACCACTGGGCCAGAAAAGCTGAAACTTATATGGAAGCATCCTGGGGTAGTGTAGATTCTAAATTGTTCAAATCATGACCCCCAGGGGTTGGGAGGGGCCACAATAGGGAATCTAAGTTTTACATTGAAATATATAGGAAAAATCTTTAAAAATCTTCTTCTCAAGAACCACTTGGCCAGAAAAGCTGAAACTTATGTGGAAGCATCCTGGGGTAGTGTAAATTCTAAATTGTTCAAATCATGATCCTCGGTGGTAGGGCAGGCCACAACAGGGAATCCAATTTTTACATTGAAATATATAGTAGAAATCTTTAAAAATCTTCTTCTCAAAAACCACTGGGCCAGAAAAGCTGAAACTTATGTGGTATCATCCTGGGGTAGTGTAGATTCTAAATTGTACAAATCATGACCCCCAGGGGTAGGGCGGGGCCACAAAAGGTATAACAACGTAGGAAATCAGGTGAAGAACAGCAAGGCCAAAGTTACTCAGGTGAGCGTTGTGGCCCATGGGCCTCTTGTTTTATTTTGTAGACCGGGATATGGGAGCCCGTCACAGAGCAAGAGCATCAACGATCCAGATCATCAGAGTGGAGGAGGTGGCGGCATCAAAGACACGCCGACCAAACATCAAACAGTTCCATGTACGTAATAAACTGGGTTTGTTGACCAATTGTTAATATCAATCTTGGTTAGGCTTATCTGAAAATCATAATAGGATGATGATAATCATGCATGATTCTGAAGATATAGTACTGAGTGAAAAGACAATGAAGTTACAGGTAGCTGCAGGGATTTTCCACTGCCCGTGTAGGGCTGAATATGGGCCCCATTCCCAATTGCAAAATCCCTCCCTTTTCCCCAAAAATGAACCCACAAAGTTAACATGATCAAAGTTCTGGTAAAAAAAAAACCATGGACAGGTTTAAAATCTAAATGAAATGAACAAAATTTTAAGAAACTTGGCTAAAACTTTATTATAATTGATCTATTCTCTGATCTACAGTTCTGAATGAGTAAATGATCAATTTTATTCATCATAAGTGTTTATTTCTTGAAAAACTCCATGCAATAAAATTTCCCAATAAGTGATAAAATGTTGTGAAATTCCCAATTCCATGGGCCCCATTCCCAAAATGGAGTGGAAAATCCCTGAGTTGACAATTTTTTTTTTTTTTACCGTACGGTTACCTGAGGGGAGGGAGTGGTCTTAGTAGTACATGTACTGGTCATGGCTACAGGCAACAGTACAGCTTCATTTAATTTTTCTATAGATAAAATAATGCATGGCCTACCTGTATTATTAACTTGAAAACTTTTTTGCTATATATACCAAAGAAAAAAAAATTATTTAAAAAAAAATTGAAATAACACTTTGTATTTAGCTGAGGCGTAAAGAAAGAAAAGAAACACCTATAATTCAGTTTCCTTAATCCTTATCTAGTGTAAATTCAGAGACTTTGTTGTCTTGACTTCGTGAATATTGAGGAATTTTTTTTAGAGCAGGAGTTGTGATATCTATAAAGAAATTGCTTTCCAGTTTTCCATACCTGTATATTTATTTTTTATTTGTTTGTTTTTGTTTACAGAACAGCAAGATCCGATTCCCTCTCACTCACAGACTGAACAGGAAACTGCACAAGCCAAGATTCACAACATCTCGGCCACACTTAACGTTCTAAAACAGTGGTGTTTTAGAGACAGTGCTGTACATACAAATAAAAAAAATATACTAAACTGTCAGTGTTGTACATTCAGGTATCATGTACTCCAGCATGGTAGAGGTTCACTGCAAGATACTTTTGACTAAGGAGCGTAGTTGTTAACCAAGGCTCTTACTCGTAGGAGTAAGATAACAGAACGGCTAAAAGAGAAAAGCATAGCAAGAATAATATTCCATCCCCATTTCAGACTCTGAAAAGAAAATTTTCTACCCCATTTAAATCCAAAAATACACTAAACAAACATTGCATTGCATGCAAATCATCAAAATAAACACATTTAAATGTCAATTTTTTTAATGAAATATCTTCAGATTCTATTTGTCACCTACCATAAACTCGAGGATATCACTTCCTTTTTTTAAATGTCTTTCTGGCCAGAATCTGCCCCGCTATGAAATAATTTTGTTGATTTCTTTGTCGCCTATCTTCATGATGTCCTTAAACATGAAAATATCAACTTTGGTACTGTTTTACATTCTCTGTGCCAGAACACATTCACTGATGTTAGTTTGCCATCAATGTCTATAGTCTTTAAAACATCTAAATATGAAAGAGATGTGGCAAACTCAGTGGTGTCTTCTGTTTTGTGTTAGCTGGGTAATGAAGTGCGACATAGATAAAACGTTGTCAAAACATCTATGTGTCAATGTTTTATGAATTTTTCAGTTATATGATTTAGGGAATATGTTTGCGTTTACATATTATATTGACTATTGTTTTAAATTAAAACTCCTCTCCTTTTCAGAGTTTATCTGTTGTAAAATGTTAATTACAGATGAAATACAGTTGAATCTTGAAAAAAAAACCAAAAAAAAAAAACCAGATAATTAAGAGGTTGATACTAAATGTCATGCATTAAAAAATATTGATGCAGATCCTCCTTATTTTTCAATGGAATCGAGTACATATTATATACATATTGTATATATAATCAGCTTGTACACCTGATAAAATTATTGGGTATTTTATATACATGTATACGTGTTCCCAATTACTGAGTATATCGTTAAATTTGGCTTAGACACCACAGCTAGTATGCAGCATTGAATACAATGAATCGGGGATATTGCATGCTATTTGGTATACTAAGTGCGCTATACCTCTTCTTCATCATTAAGTATTTTAACCTTTCATCTCCTTCCTTATTTTTTTAATGAAAAAAAAATTAAATCCTATGAAGATTCAGTGATAAAAGAAATAATTAGAAACAAAATCATTTTTCCTGATAATTTTCGTCGATGTATAACTTCTGTCGTATGAGAATATTCTGTTTCAAGTTGAGCGAAGTATGTGATGTTTTCAAAACGCTTAAAACTATTAAGATAATACTTCAATCCCTTTCATTCACATATGAATTATGTGTTTATATTTAGAGCAACTCTTAGCAACTACGATGCGCGCGTATTTAGACATGCATTTTTATATTAGTTCCTCGGTATAAAAAAGAGAAAAAAAAATAACGTTAGCATCTAGTGAATTGTATGTTAAATCAAAGTTCTGCAAATATCAACACTATTAAAATAAAAACAACAGAAACTATTTCATAACCTTTGAATTTAATTTACACTAGACAAAATTGTTGACGCACCACTCAATATTTTCCCTCATCTGTATAAGGAGCATTTGTCTAATCGGCAAAAGTAAAGTTAATAAGCCATTTTGCTCAACGTATCCGAATCTGTGGATGTCTTTGAGTCAAATCAACTCAAAATGACCTTGTCCGAGAACACTTTCTAGCTCCAAGCTGCATGACTGCGCACCGTTTGTGGTTACTGGTGGTGGCCAGTGAGGTTGCAACATTGATGGTTTCCATATCTTTGAATTATGATGTAGAGCGTTTTGGCATTTGTCCCACTCTTGCAGTTGCAATGCTCAAAGCGATACAATCTAGCAGTTTAGTCGTGTGATGTCTATTAAATGTTGTGGCCACCTATAGAAAACATGTATATATTTTGTTAATCTGTATTCCCACTCTTATTTTAACCCTCTGGCTGCGGGAAGGACACATATGTCCTTTTACCGTTCGCTGCGGGAGGGACATATATGTCCCTGGCGACGTCATAAATATTGCGTGATTTCTCTCTATTTTTATCGAGATTTTCTTTAGTATTATTACATTTTCACAGCATTTTTTATAAAAAGATTGAATAATTTATTTAAGCATTTGCATTTAAATGTAAGTTAAATAAGTCAGTGACACATTTATTTAATCATTATATTATGTTCACGTGTATTTTTTTCCCATGCATGTGGTTAATTCTTAAATGCGCAATCAAAATACTTTTTCATATTATTATAACTGTGAAATTAGAACATACGTTAAAGTCAATTATAGTTTTTTTTTTAAATTGTCAAGTTATAGTAATAAAATGTTTTTTATAACATTTCCTATACAGATCAAATGAGAATAACCCCCCCCCCCCCACACACACACACACACATACGTTCAGGTAGAAAATAACTTTATCTTTTAGTAATGTAATTTTCTTCTTTAAAAAATTACAAACTTTTATCGTTTTTTCATTATTACTTAACCTGTCCGACATTAGAAAACAAAGAAAGAATTATACTCCCGAATTTGTCTCTGATTTTGATTTGAATCCGAAAGCAAAGATGAAGTTTCTTTGCCATCAATATAGACAAATGTAGGGTGTGTGAATGATTTTTATTATTCGCACACTATCAAACCATTTCCCCGACATACGCTCGTTTACCCACATAACAACCCCCTCCCCCTCCCCCGTCGAATATTTTAAGAAATTATCACATACCTGATCCTGCTATATTTTCTTAATAGATTGATGTGCAGAGCAAGTTCTATCTTCGCAACAGGACCCCAAATCCTACTTGAGGAACCATATATTGCCAGATGCTAAATACAGTTTAAATACACTTAAAATTAAGAAATATTACAGACATGAATCTCTGGGGTTTTTTTAGAACACCTGCACAGATGCGTATCCAGGATCCCGCAAATTCCAGGGGTGGGGTGGGGTTCCGGACTCTCCCCACCCACCCATCCATCTGTGCATGCTATGCGCGGATCTAGAGGGGGGTTGGGGGTGGGGTCCGGAACCCCCCCCCCCCTGGAATTTGCAGAGTTACTAAAAGTATATACTGAAGCAAATAAAAAATGACTTTGCCCCCCCCCCCTAGAAAACGTGGACCCCACCATCACCACCACGAAATAGGTGTTTTTCACGTTTTGGAAATTGATTTTACGTTTTTTCTTGTGTGTTTTTGTTTTTGTTTTTTTTTTTGTTTGTTTTTTTTTTTTTGTTTTGTTTCTTTTGCTTGTCAAGAAATTTTTTGGATGGGGAAAGGAATTTAGGTTTTTTTTTTGCTTGTCAAGAAATTTTTAGGTTGGAATTTTTTTTTTTTTGACTGGGGTGGATCCCCCCCCCCCCCCTGGAAAAAATTCCTGGATCCGCGCCTGCATACTGCATATTACAGGTAAGATGTTACGACCAGAAGCAGGTTTCGTATTCTCTCTCTGTTTCTCCATAGCAATGATATCGCAACATATACCTCGCTCGGGACCGCTGGGTATGACCCAACGCACATGTCCATTACTGAACTTTACATGTACATTTTCAAAGGATAACATTTAGCAAGAGATTTTACATGTTCTGTATATTCATGTACTGATAATTTATGGTTGGATTTAAAATGCTAATTTTTTGGCATGTAAATACTTGCATTACCTGAATTTCCTATAATTAACCATCTGAGCTTACATAAAATCTATAAATTACGAAGAATGAGAGCTACTATGCGAATCTTACTTTTTGTCGTGGTATCATGTTAAAAGACTTCAGAAACAGATGTAAATACATGTATGCACAAATACTCTGTTGTGGAATTATTTGTAAATGTCATCGAGCTCAAATATATATTGGGTAGAGTCGCAGTGACATCGCACTATAGTGTATGTACCTACCAAAAAGTCGCATAGAAAACTGAGCAGAGTCTAAGTGATACAAAAATTCTCTGTCTATTAACATTACCTCAAAAAATTCAAGACTTCTTTAATCTCAATATAAAAGTATTAAAGTCGCTTTCAAAACTTAAGGAATTCATTTTCCACCCGAATACTATTACAATTAACTCCGATTTTAAAGGAACACAGTCAGGGTTTGTTAAGAAAAAGAAGAGTGAAAATTTCATTTTAAAAATAAATAGATAAGAACCAAATAAGTGTGTAATAATTTTGTAATCCCCTTGCTCTCCCGTTGTCAGTGAAATGAATTAAGTCATTGATATTTCACCAAAAAAAAATGCACATAGATTATAAATGCAACCAGCAGATATGTAAAAAAAAAAGGGGGGGGGGAGGGGCACGGTTTGCATTTATAATCGGATAAATAGTCGTGGGTGATGTCCTCTCGTGTTCTAAATATAGGTGTTCATGATTTTGACATTCATTCTCCAATTTTAAAAAGGAGACGGATAAATATGCTTTTAACTTGTTTCCAAATCCCGTTTAATCTTTGTCAAATGTATGTTTATTCATTATGCTTGTAATCCATAAAAAAGGGTTTAAACTAGGATCTATTACCCAATTTAAAAGCAAAAGCAATTATTTTTAGTAAGAGAGAAAACAATGCCCTTGTCAACCGAAGTCTTCCTTTACAAAACACCCTTCTTGCTAGTTTATAGAATATCCCACATATCATGGTAAACATTACATCTTAAGGTCAAGATCTAGTAAATGAATTCAGAAAAGAGCCTACAGATTTCTCAAACTTGAGAAATAAATTCCTTTTATGATGCTTTATAACTATAGCGCGGTCAAATAAGGTGTACCGGGGCATAATTTGCAAGTAAACAAGACGAAAAACCATCTTGTAAACTGTCATTTTCAATGAAAAATTAAGAAAGCCAGTCAAGAATATGGGAGTTTTTTCCATATTAGACGAAGGAAATGTATTCAGATTGCCTACAGTCTCTCAGAAAACGGTAATTTGTATGTTCTTAACCGAAATTTTTACTTCTGTCAATCTAAAACATCACACCGGAAGGTACCGTGTCGGCCGTTTGGCCAAATTAACAGAGAAGATTTACACTGAACAGTTCAATGGTAGATCTTTTTTCCTAATTGCTGGTTTATTAATTAAAAAATAAATCAATTAGCCTAACATGCGTTTAATCATTTAGTCAACATGAATGCCAAAATAAAATATTTATACAACTTCTATAGAATCAATTCCAATAAATTAAATACAGATTCAAGGGTCAAAGTTTTTTGTTATGATTTTTTTCTAAGTGAGAACCATTCTTGGAGGAATTTAGCTTGCTTTTTATTTAATTTAAGAATAGAAATACCTACGCCGGCTGCAGAAGCAAAATTAATAGAACGTGGTACGCTTCATGTAAATTTGGACTTTGAGCGAAATGTTTTAGAAGGCATCACACCGCATAATAAGAAATTTGAATGCAAATGAAGAATAAGATGGAGAATGAAAAAATACTTGTGTTGATCTATATACTATATTTTTACTTAATTATTTAGCACATATTTAACAAACTATCGATAATGTTTATAGGATTATTCAGCTTATTTTAATTCGCTTCTGATTTTTATGAATTCATTCTTCATAATCGATCATCGGTATTTATCGAAAATATCTTTAAAATATCATAATAATTTTATGACTAATATTGCGACAAAATATACATGTAAAAGTAAAGAATTTCTAAACCCACATAGTTTTGTTGATGTAAAAATTCAATAAATTTCCTGTATTTGAGCGCACTGAGCGTAAACCTGAAAAAAATACCGCAAAATAATGTCAAAGAAATTGTGACGTCGTTTTAATCTCGCAGTGACGTTTATTTTTTGTACACTGACGTCGCAGCCAGAGGGTTAAATACTGGCCAAACGCCGCATTTCAGCCTTTTTTTTTGTTTGATTTCTTATATTATGAAGGCAAGCATATTAAAGAACATAAACACAAGTAAAAAATAAAAATTTATTCTTTCAGAAAGTGCTATCACTATTTACAAGTATTTCCCTTAAATAAGTTACGCTTCAGTAAATTAAATTTATTTCACTTTACAATTTGGGCATTTATAATTAGATGTCTTATTTTTAGTTCATCAAATAAAGCATTAAACATAGTTTAGAAAGGTAAATATTAATTTTTTACAGTGATGCATATGTGTACAACAATTCGTAGAGGGACATGTTCTTCTCAAAGTCTAGAAAGAGAATAGTTTAACCACTTCTGTGCCACAGGGCCGATTTTGGGCCGATCACACAGTTGCGTAGAGTGCCACGGGCCGATTTTGGGCCGATTTTATTGAAATGAATTGTGACTATGTATTTCTTTTACTTCTATTCACCGTAAATAATTATTGAACTTTTGCATCTTTTCATTGCATAACATTAAAGTTTTTATGGCTTATTTGTAGAATATCATGAACATTTCAGGCAAATATATGGATAAACAAAGTGAATTTCATATCAGCGTTGACGCCATAAATTTTTCAAATAAATGAGTTGTTACTTATAATACCGGTATTATTACTATTGAATATGCTCAATGAACACAATTGCATTTCAAAAGTATATTTTCATACTATTATAAATTCAGTATATTGAGGAACTACTCGTCCATTTAGCAGCAACGGTTAGAATCAACGTCATTTTACGTAAATGACGTCATAATAACAAGTACGTGTAAGCCAAACCTTGAGAAAACGTTCCGAGTTTATAGATTACCAGTAATTCCAGGCATTTAGACTGAATGACTGATTGTTTAATTCCGTGATTTAATATTGTCAAGTTTATTTATTTTATTTTGTTGCGTATGAAGACATTGCACATGTCTTATTTTCTAAAGAACAAATTAAAATTTATTTCCTGTTTCGTTTTGTTTCCTGTGTTTGATGTATTTTTCGTAGGGATGTCAAAATATTTATTTTCCTTAGTCGATTATTCGATTGCCTTATTCGAACGATAGTCGAATATTCGGAACATTTTCTGAAGAAAAAAATTCAAACTTCACTGCTACATGACGTATTTATAACTCAAAAACCCTTTTACTTAAATATATTTAAAAAGTACCATCAAAAGTAATACAACGTAACGCGTGGATAGCATGATTATATGAAATAAATTTAGAAACCTAATTCTCCAAAATGTATCATTTCAGCAGAAATCAGTAATCGGTCTGTACAGTCATGCAGTCAGTTTTTATTTTAGTAAGCATTAAAAAATTGACAGCCGATATTTTTTAAATCTTATTTTGAAATAAATGAGGGGGGGGGGGGTAACCTCACACTTTTTACACGTCAGGTGCCTATGAAATTGTTAAACATTTAGATACTGCTTACTCAATTATTCATTGCTCTGGCTATCAAAATGTCTTTAAACAGTTTAAAATGTAAGCGAATTGTTTTGATAATAATTGTAATAATTATCGAAGTGTCAAAACATGTCACAGCTATGGTTTGTTCCTTGCATTTGAGCAATCTTAAGATAACGAAAGATAATTGGTACATGGTATACGTCCATTTAATATTCTTACAAACAAAGCCCAGTATATTAGTAATTTATTACAAAAACAACACAGGCCGTTACTGGCAAATACTTCTCGCATTAGTGAAGCACTTATAAGTACAGAACAGTATTTCTATACGTACAGGGAAAATCAACCGCTTTTAGAAAAATTATCTTATCGGCTGTCTCTGAGGAAAGACATTTTCTCAGTTTTGTGATGAGAATTCCATCTTGTTATTACTCATTTATTGCATTTATTGCTAGCGCTCGAGAGCGCTAGCAACTACGTTAGTCTATATTTCTGAAATACGCATGCTCGACTTCACGGTCGGGCATTCTGGGAAAACTACTGTAGATAGACTGTACGATAACAATTTCGTTTTGTCATACAAAAATAGAAATGATCCGAATTTACACTGGCCTTTCCTGTCTGATATGCGCGATATACATTTCGTAGGTTAGAGACAGTCAATACCAGTCTAGATCCGGATTCTCAATTTTTTTTTAAATTTATTGTCTAACCTACACATAAAAGTACAAGAAAAAATTTGGCCATATAATGCCAAGATTCTAGACATCTAGCTTTCCTTACAGTTTTACCATCTTAGTGGATAATTCCGGCAAGCTTGGAAAAAACAACAACAAAAACAAAAATCTTTTTCAGAGTATGTCGGAAAGACATGGCAATTTAGTGTTTATCATCTGAAAATACATATGATCTGAAGTTTCGTGTTCTGTTGTCTAACCTGCACGTAAATGAACAAAAAGTAACAGGAACTCGGGTCTTATAAAACAAAGACTGTTATTTCTAAAGTTGTAATGAATACATAGCTTTTCTAATCTACCTTCATAGATCTTTCCGGAAAGCTCGAAAAACCGCGGCAACCTCGGATATGTTTTCCGAGCTTGCCGGAAAGGCCAGAAGGTGCTCATTGGTTCTACTGACCATTTATTTTTCACCCCGAAATTGAAATTACAGTAAAATACAGAATGCTTAAAGCACAGTTAGGAGTTATGCCATTGCCGACGTGAAGCACACTCTTAGATCCACCATTCTGAATTGTGACCCCCCCCCTCCCCCACACACACACACAAACTCAACCCCCGATTCAGCAAATTTAACAAATGGTTGGGATATCTTCTTCTGTATTTTATTATGCTACAGCGCTAGCTCGCCAATCTTTTTAAAAGATAATTTAGGAATGACTCTAATTCTTGGCCAAATTATTCGAGTATAACCTGGTTTGGGTCAGTTTACGCTTTATAATCCGCGACAAAAGAGTTACATTATTGATAACATACAGTGTATATTAGAATACAAAAATAGGAAAAAGGTGACTCGACCCCAGATTTAAAAAGAAAAAAAAATGGAAAGGGGGGGGGGGGGGTCCATACCCCAAGTGCCTGTGGTCGATAGCTGGAAAAAGTTTCAACAGCACGTGCAAATCATCTTCGACGGTCCCTTGAAGGAGAAAGACGAGACTGTCAAGATAAGTTATTTACTTATTTTGGTAGGCGACAAGGGTCGCGATGTGTATAATACTTGGAATTTGACGAACGACGAAAAGAAGAAGCTAGATACGTACTACAAACGTTTTAAGGCATACATTCAGCCTAAGCTTAACCCAGTGTTTAGCAGATTTAAGTTTAATAATGAAGTTCAAGGTCAACAATCTATTGAACAATTCGTCACAAGACTTCGTCTGTTAGCTAAAGACTGTCAGTATAACGATACAGACTAAATGATCCGAGATAGGATTGTGTTTGGGACAAATTCTGCCAAGATTCGTGAGAAACTTATTAATGAAGGGGAAAAGTTAACTCTGGATAAAGCCATCCAAATCGCCCAAGACTATGAATACTCGCAAGAGCAGCTTAAGTCAATGGGCACCACATCACAGGAAGTTCATGCTGTTACATCTAGGCCAGGAAATCGCGATTCCCACAGGACGTCCAAGACCGGACATAGCACCAGTCAACCGTACCAAGACCGTATAGTGACACAAGCACAAGCCATGCGTCCAGTAAACCCGTACATGTATGTCCGAACTGTGGATACAAACATAACAAAAAGGAAAGGTGTCCTGCGTATGGGAAAACCTGCAAGCTTTGCAATAAACGGAACCATTTCGCCAAAGTTTGCCGTAGCAAGAAAGTTCATGAAGTTCGTGAGCCAACTGGAGCAGATTATCCTTTACACAGCTCTAATGACAATTTTACTGATTTGTTTGTTGATTGTATCAGTGTAGTTCATGCTCTTAACAAACCTGATGTTTTGTATGAACAAAATCAAGCATTTGCACATGTCACATTAGGTCCAAATAATGTACCAGTCAAATGTAAGCTTGACAATGGCTCACAAGTTAATGTGATACCAATTTCTACTTATAAACAACTGGGTATTGCTGATCAGTTGAGTCCATCATCTGATTTGTCGGGTTATGCAGGGTTCCCCGTTAGAACGCTAGGTTCTTGTAAAGTAGCTCTTAAGGTTGGGGACAAGATATTTCACACTCAATTTCATGTTGTTGACCCTGACGGTAGGCAAGCCCCACCTATCCTTAGACTTTCTTCATGTATGAACATGGGACTTGTTAGATTTGTTAATTCAGTGACGGTAAACTCGACTAAAACAGACTCCACTGCAGACAGTGTACTAGACAGGGAGACTGTTTTGACACAGTTTAAGGATATCTTTGAAGGGTTAGGGTTATTTCCAGGGGAATGTACTATCCGTATAGATTCTGATGCTATACCTGCTGTCCACCCCCCTCGTAGAATACCACAAGCTTTGGGTGACAGGGTAAAAACCGAGTTAGACCGGATGGAGAAGTTACAGGTCATCACTAAGGTCGATACCCCCACACGTTGGGTAAACTCCATGGTTATTGTGGAGAAGCCATCTGGAGCTCTACGAATCTGTCTGGACCCTAGAGATTTGAACAAGGTCATTCATCGACCCCATTACCCCCTTAAAACTCTCAATGATATTTTACCTGAGCTATCTGGTGCACGTTATTTCACCAAACTTGACGCATGATCAGGTTATTGGACAATTAAGCTTGACGACGATTCTAGCTACCTTACCACTTTCAGTACCCCCTATGGTAGGTATCGCTTCCTCAGATTACCTTTTGGCCTTAAATCTGCGCAGGATGAATTTCAGCGCAAGATTGACTATTGTTATGCAGGCCTCAAAGGTGTTATTGGTATAGTCGACGACATTCTTGTGTACGGTAAGACCCGTGCTGAACACGATAGCAACTTGAAAGCTGCTCTACAGCGTACGAGAGAAATGGGCATCAAGCTCAATGATGAGAAGCTCGACGAAGGTCAGTCCCAGGTCGAATACTTTGGTCACTTGCTTTCTGCAGATGGCATCAAGCCAGATCCTAAAAAGGTCTCTGCGGTTAAAGACATGAAACCACCTGAAAATCGTAACGAACTTGAATCAGCGCTGGGTATGGTAAACTACCTATCCAAATTTGCACCAAACTTGGCTGATATTACTAGCCCCATGCGACAATTGTTGTTAAAAAGATCTGAATTTGTTTGGGGCCCAGCCCAAGAAGAGTCTTTTACTAAGGTCAAGGACATAATAACAAGGTCACCAGGACCAGTATTGGCTTAATTTTATCCTAGCAAAGATACTGTATTGCAAGTCGACGCCTCCAAATTTGGTCTTGGAGCTACTCTCTTACAAGAAGGCAAGCCTGTTTCTTATGCCTCTAAATCACTTACCCCATCAGAAATTAACTATGCACAAATAGAAAAGGAAATGTTAGCCATTCTGTTTGGGTGTAAGCATTTTCATCATTACATATATGGGCGTGAGGTGTGCGTTCAAACAGACCACAAGCCATTAGTATCTATTATGCAGAAGTCTATACTTACTGCCCCTGCCCGCTTACAGCGCATGATTCTGCAATTACAGAGATACAACCTTAAGCTTGTTCATGTTCCAGGGAAACAGATCCCTGTAGCAGATACACTTTCTAGGAAGTCTGACTTACCTTATACAATGCCAGAGCTCTCCAAGGGCATTGAGGCTCAAGTACATTTGGTACATGAAAACATTCAGGTCAGTGATCGTCGTCTAGAACAGATTAGGTTGTCTACAGAATCAGACCCCCAGTTTCAAACCTTAACCAAATATATTTTGGAAGGATGGCCAGATTCGCGCAGAGATTGCCCGAACACCATTAAGGAATACTGGAACTTCCGCGATGAATTGTCAGTAGAGAATGGGCTCATTATGAAGGGTTTTAGAATTGTCATTCCCCGTGACCTCAGGACTGAGCTCTTAAAAATATTACATGTGGGACATGCTGGTGTTGAAAAAACCCTGAGAAGGGCTCGTGACATAGTTTTCTGGCCAGGACTTACAAAAGACATTACAGACCTAATACTGAAGTGTAATGTATGTTTAGAATTTAGGAATTCCAACTCTAAGGAACCTTTGCAGTCTCATGAAATTCCTTCATACCCCTGGCAAACAATTGCCTCAGATCTCTTTCTTTGGGATGACAAGGATTATGTTCTATTTGTTGACTATTACAGTAGGTATTTTGAAGTTTTCAGACTAACCAATACTCATAGTTCCACCATCATCATGAAATTCAAAGAAGTTGCAAGACATGGTATACCTGAAAAATTTATTTCAGACAATGGTCCACAATATTCAAGTTATGAATTTGCTGATTTTTCTAAGGAGTGGAATTTTCAGCATGTCACTTCAAGCCCAAGATACCCTAGATCTAATGGCCTCGCTGAAAGGACAGTACAAACCATGAAGGGCATTCTTACCAAGTGTAAGGCTGACCGACAAGACATTAATTTGGCCCTTCTGACATACAGGACTACTCCCTTGGACATAGGGCTTTCCCCATCACAACTATTAATGTCCAGAAGACTTAGGTCTAACATCCCTATTGTTCAGGAAAGTCTCAAACCCTTTCATCATGACACAGATAAGATAAGGGTAAAGCTACAAGTCAGTCATGACAAATCAAAGTTCTACCATGACAGATCAGCTCATCCTCTTAAACCTCTCAATGCTGGTGATTCAGTTAGGGTTCAGCTGAATGATAAAAAATGGTCCCCAGCCATTATAATGCAACCACATGGGAACAGATCTTATTTGGTCAAAACACCTGCTGGTTCTATGTATAGGCGCAACAGGAGCATGAGCCTTTGCCAGACAATACCCCAGTTTTGAATTCTTGTAATGATGTGCATCCTGGAGAAAATCCTGATACAGGTAACTCACCTAAGCCTCAAGAGCAATCCAAACCATATGTAACTAGGTCTGGTAGAGTTGTAAAACAAAAAATTATTCCCTCTATGTAATCAAATTGTCAATCAGTTGTTATCTTAATTATCAAATCAGTCTACACTAATTGCATATGTATGTTCAAAAACATTGTTGATATGTTCATTGTGAATCAGAACATTGTCTACAGCTTTGGACACTTATATTTCAAATTGAATCTGTTTAATGCATTATAATGATATGTACATGAATTAAGTGAATTTGATTTCTTTGTTAAAAGGGGAGATGTTACATTATCTGGCTAATTTTGTTATGAGAGTTATCCCCCTTAGATATTGATTTTTTACATATACTTGGTTTGAGTATGCGCAAGGCGCCAGTTGTAATTTCCGTTCTGAAATACAGAGACCTGTACAAAACGTGCTCCTCGACTTGTTTCATTTAGGCCTATCGGTGTATTGGATCTTTACATACAAAAAACATAACAGGGCTGGCTCTTTATAGCACTCACATGGGTTGGGACATCCAGAATTATCGTTGAGATTTGTTCTAAATATGTCCGTTTTATTGTTCTGGAATAAGTAAGAAACATTATAAGTCACCCCAGACTCTGGGTCCTTGCAACGTATATGAATTCCATTGTTCTTAGTTATTTCCTTCATTGCATACAAAATTGTGTACATTTCACTAGAACAATTAATTATACTATCCAATAAGAAAGCATATCTGTACAAATATGAGAGAAGGGAAGGGTAATTACCCATATTTAGGAGTATTGATAAATCTGGCAAATGCGTGAAACATTTATTTTCTTTAAAATACACTCGACCCCCTCTCTTACGATCTTCCGTTTTGACAAAAGTTTGTATGGACCATTCACCATGACAATACGGGTGTAATTGTCCATCATCGCAATTAATGATTTCATCGATACAGTTATCTGAAAAGTCAACATAGTAAAACGCTCTATCGGGTAAAAGATTTGAGACGTTAAGGTTTTTCAACGTTCCGCCCTGCATCTTTCCCTGATTCCTGAAGTTCATTTCCTTAAGCTGAAGGTAAGGAGACTGTATAGTTATTTGATCAATCCATGAAATTTCATTATAAGACAGATCAATCCTCCAGAGAAAATATAGTTTATCAAATGTTCCCCGCTGGACATAAGAAATTTTGTTAAGACGGAGGTTGAGAACACTGAGGTATGATAGACAAGTGAGATTTCCTATTTTCTCTGTCTGATTATTCGACAGGTCCATTTCCAAAATCATTGGGAATTGACACTTATTCTCTGGAATAGCGTTCAGAAAGCCAAAGTTGTGCCTAGTTTTCTCAAAGTAACTTAGGCTGTTGTTCGTGTCTTTAATGTAAACAAATTTAGCACCACCAAGACTGTTTCTGTACTCTACATCCACGATACCCTCTCTTGTCAAATGATTGTATGGATAAAAGTGATAAAATGGAAGAGCTTTGTTTGCGCAGCACATGGAACGTCCTTTGTTTGAAAAGAAAGTATCAATCACACGCAATCTATTGTCTTTCTCAGAAGGACAGGAAGTTGGACAATACATGAAAACACCAGAATAATTCCGTCCCGCTATCTGACAATATTGCACGGACAATAAACACAGTATCAGTTCTATCATTGTTTTTGCCTCTGTATCTAGTCTGTAAAATTAAATGAATGGGTTTTTTTTTTCAGAATACTAGTAGAAAAAAGCAAATATATTCATGTTTGCCCTCTGTCATGTCATTTGCATGAACATAATTATATATCATCAATACAAAAATCTATCCTCATGCAAAAGTAATTTTGACGTCTTATATATCGCCAAGAACTGAGAATAAGTATATAATAAGAAAATATATCATTGATATTTTAAAATTGATATTTTATTACTGAAGTCTTACAGAGGCGTGAGTTATCTAAATCTATGCTAGGTCATCGATATACTTAGTTTAGAAACAAGTACCTACATTTAATAGGTAATTGATAACATTTGTAGAAAGAAAAATATGCTTAAGCCTACCTTTAAGATGCCTGTTTATTGAAATAGATTAAGTTAAACCCTTGGACAATATTATAAATATATATATATTTTTTTAGATAAACAGGGCCAATGGACGAGTTCATTTTATATCTAAAAGGTACTGAATTGATCGACACTTTAAATGGCGCTTCTTGTCAATGGTTGACCCGTCGTGACGATATCTTTTTGCGTGCCCAATCGATTTTCTCCTTTTTGCATATATTCCTGAGTTGACGATATGAGCCTTTTATTAAAACTCTTTAATTGGTAGATTTAATGATCGCAAAGAATTTTCACATTTTCTCCCACATTTAATTACAAAACATAATTCTAAGCACGAAATGTCAACAACCAGGCTTCAGTATATAGTTTTATGGAAGAATTATATCTGTATTTATATCATTTTTCTATATTATTCCAAGCTCTTTGACTGCCTCAAACTTGATCACGTGTTACTTTTTTTAAGATTCTGAAACACATATCGACGTTATGTTTCTAAAAATAAAAATAACCTTCTATAAAGCAACGAAAGTGATGAATTCACAATAGTTAATATGACTTGACGTTTCTGATTTTAAATTTTTTTATATATACTGTATACACGGAAACCTTCTTCCCCGTCTTATTTTCGCCCTTTTCGCCCTACTCACAGGTGGGCGAATTTGAAACGGAGCGAATTCAAAGAACACAGTATAATTTCTTAAACAAAACTTGGCTGAATTTGAAACGAGACAAAATTGTTTGCAAGTGTGAAAGGGCGAAAATAAACAGGGCGAAAATAACCCTGTATACAGTACTTCAACTCTATTTATAATTGTGATGTTCTGTTATAATTGTTATGACATTTAAAGGTCTACTTTATATTAAAATGTATTAGATATGTTCTCAGAAATTGATACATTATAAAAATATAACATCGGCTTGGCCAAGATCAGGTGCCCATGTTGGTTGCAGATTAACAAAAAAATGAAGTCAAACGAAATGTATTACAAATATGTTCTATGTAACACTACATCCTTTTGGCAGATTGTCTGAAATTTCTGTCCATTTCTGTCAAGCGGTCAAAAAGATTTCACTCTTAATATAGCAGAGACCCAAGTGGGCTACGGACTATACATATTCAGGCATAACATTTATCTTTATCATATTCAACTAAACAAAAAAAGTATAATTCAAATACAAACTCTTCACAAGACATTGTCTGAGCAAAAAAAATCACATAACTCATTTCCATTAAAATGTTACAGTGTATAAAGGACATGGGTAAATTTGTTAATCTTTGGGAGTTTTTCTACTCTTATTATTTGGACATCTGAAGTAAAAATACATTAAAGTACTTTCATTTTTTTCTAAAGATATTGTATGTGGGGATGAAAATTTCAAACTTATTTGGTAATATTCAGAGAAAAACTGTGTCAAACATTTTTTGATTGACTATATTTTAAGACCCCGGGCTACGGACTATACATATAGTATTTTTCATTTATTGAGAGACCATAGAAAAATACCTGTTTGTATCAGTAAATATTTGTTAAAATTGAATTGTCATCATGGAGTTCACACGTGTTTAATAAATCATTTCATTTGGATATTAAATCAATTTATACAAAAATCCCGTGAAATTTAACAAAATAAAACGAAAAACTTCAAATAAATTCACAATACGAGTAAAATATAAATTGTCAGAACAAAATAATACATGTCAGAATTACATGTAATTGGTGTTTTGATAACAAAATATAGTTCAAGACCATCTGGAGACCAAGAATGGGCTTTAATTTAGCATCTGTGATGGCTGGATTTCATGTGAGCACTGGGGCTACGGACTATACCGTTAAACATCTCTATAGTGGACAATCAACTTAAAGAAAATATAATTGAATAATTAAATTTTGGGCATTTTTTTTTTTATTATTTTGCATTCTATAAAAGTTCACGCTCCTGAGTTTGAGTATTTAAAAATCAATTGTCTAATGTATTGTGTACTTTCAACACCAAATGAAATTCCAGTTCAACTAATTAATGCATTATTGGGGTTCAAACTATAAAACTATAATGAATAAAAGCAAAAGGAGCTGTATTTAAATCAAGGCATGATTTTTTTTTTTTGGGGGGGGGGGGTTACAGACTATATTGCTTCATATTTTTTTTTATTTTAATGTAATACATGGAGCTCAAGGTGTTCATTCAAAAGGTATATTGGTATATTATATCTTATGATCATATGGTGTAATTCATAAAAAAAGTTACAAAATATGACTTGAAGTAAAAACATGATCAGTACAATATTTATCCATCAAGAATCAATGCTTTTTTTTTTAAATTAACAATTCAGTGACAAGTAGATTGAGTGGCAAAATTATAAGAGTGAAGGTCTCACTTTGTACTAAATTGCAAAGTAAGGAGTTGATCCTTATGTTTTGGGATCAAATCCCACTATGGGATGTTAAGACTGGTTGATGAGAAGTAATAAACCATTGAAGCCCAATTTTGCAGTAGATGCAGGCAGGAAAAAAAATCTTGCTAATACAGAAGTGCGGCTATATGGTCTGTAAATTTGCTAAATTCATTTGTAGAGTCCGTAGCCCGTTTGTAAGTGGATTTTTGTGGCCAAATATCCTTTTAAAAATATTACAACAAATTATTCTAAATGGATTGACAGTATGTATCACAAGAAGGGAAACTTGTTCATGTATATTTAGAAATATGTTGTGACCACAAACATAACAGGACACACTACAGAAGCAAGCCTTTAGTTGAAAAATATTAATTTTCAGACATCTCATCTTTAATTACAGTGGTATTTGTATTTAAAAACATTGCATTTGTTTGAATAAAGATATTATTGTATTGTAGTTATTGTATCAATAATGTATATGACTTTTTCTGGAAGCTTTTATATTAGGGCTACGGACTATACAGGGCTACGGACACCAATTATTCTTTAATAACTTCTTTTGATGTTAGCGCAAAAGCTATTCATTACTGTTTTTTTATTTGACTGGTAACTGTGAAAATATCAAACAAGAGCATGATTAATTATACATTCTTTTGTTGAACACAAACTATAATGAAATATGGGGCTACGGACTATACAAAAACTTTGACCAGTATGGGAAAAAAATTACAAAATGTGCACACATTTTACCATATAACCACCATATTTTTCTCATAGTACTTTTTTCTTAAGTAAGATAAACAAAATTTAAACACATTATATTTGCTCTTTTTTGCTAAAAATTATGAATTTATTCCAACATTGATAAATCTTAAATTATATAACAAAAGTATATCTGAACACATTTATTCATAATTTCCACAATTTTTATCCTTTTTCTTTTCTGTAAAAAATAAACTAAACCAGAGTGATTTTTCTAGAAGTAAGTATATTTATTTTTAAATGTTTCATTCATAATAATTTTAATTAACCATTTTTTAAAATGTAAAAAATCAAGTGCAACAGCATAACGCTTCAAAAATTATGAATCTGTGACTTTCTTCTGTTGTTTTTTCAAAGAGGCAGATACTATATATATGATATTATATACCAATGGAAAGCTCTCATTCTGCTCTTTGCAATGCGGGCGAATTTGAAACGGAGCGAATTCAAAGAACACAGTATAATTTCTTAAACAAAACTTGGCTGAATTTGAAACGGGACAAAATTGTTTGCAAGTGTGAAAGGGCGAAAATAACATAGGGCGAAAATAACCCTGTATACAGTACTTCAACTCTATTTATAATTGTGATGTTCTGTTATAATTGTTATGACATTTAAAGGTCTACTTTATATTAAAATGTATTAGATATGTTCTCAGAAATTGATACATTATAAAAATATAACATGTAAGCAAATTCAAAGAAAGATGGTCCCCCGCTTTCGGTGTCTTCGTGGTTGTGGAACAATTATTTTAAAAAAATCCGATCTTCTCTCATTTAAAAGTTAACAGTATTACTAAAATATTTGAAACTTCGTGATTAAGGTCATGGGGTTAAGAATTATAGTACAACATCCGAATTGCAAAATTAAAAAAAAAGTATTTTGAGATCTTTGCAAAGTAGTACTTTATCATAGAAATAATTTCTCCGATATGAATTTCCATCATTGAAGTTAATGATCTTCATCGATACAGCTATCTGAAAAATCGGTTTAGTTAAATGCTCAGTCTGAAAAAAAAAAGATTTGAGACGTTAACTATACCTTGAAGTAGATATACTACACAAGATGACACTAATCTTCTAATTATTAACATAGTTTATTAACAAATGTATAGTTAAATGTCTTCTTCATGTGAAAAATGAAATATTTAATGAGGATTTACGTAATTCTAATATCAAATATTTGTAATAAACAAGAAACTACACTTATATACAGAATATAACGAGTTTATTCGCTGAATGTTTAGTAACGTATATTAATTGATTTTAATCAAATAAAAAAGATTTTAAACAAAAAAGTTAATATATTCCTTTGCTTCTAAAAATGAATAAAATCTAAATTCTAAAAACGAGAATATCAATAGTCTCGTTTAAAGTCATCATTTTGCTAGTTCTATGGTCGATACAATAACCTTGTCAGTAAAAACAACCTATCATTAAGTCAAATTTTATACTTATTGTATGGCCATTATTTATACAACTCCAATATTTATACACTGAATTTTCTAAGGAATTTTCCGTTTTCCCGATCATGACAAGAAGCACACGGCGGATTTGACCGGTCAACAGGGGATGCTTTATCCTCCATGGCACCTGATCCCACCTCTGATGTTTTTAGAGATCCGTGTTTGCTCTGCTACTTATTTGTATTGTTCAATGGACTTCTGATCTTGATTACTGTTCGTTATCTCCATATTTGATGTGAAGGACTTTTATTTCGAGTTCACTGGGATATATAGAGTTGACAATACTTTGGAGCAGAGCAAATACGGACCTTTAAATTTAGAGGTGGGATCACGTGCCATGGAGGAGTGAGCATCCCCTGCCGACCGGTCACGCCCACCGTGCGCTCCTTTTCATTATCGGAAAAAACCCGGGAAAATCCGTAGACAGTTCAGTGTACAAATTATCGCCTAACAATTAGTAAGAAAAACGTCTGTCAGCATTTCACTCTATGAAAGGTTGTAAGTGCTGACAAGGTCATTGTATCGACCATAGAACTGGCAAAATAGTGACTTCAAACGAGACTGTTGATATCCTTGTTTCATCGACTTTTTTGTCAATAGCTTGCCTTGTTTTAGAAATTGTCCATACGTAGAGCATGCTCTTGCGTATCGAATCAACTGAGAGACATAAACCCCATATGCAGATGATAAGGTATATTGCTACATTAGTAAAGGAAGTTGACGATTGAAAAGTTGATGTCTTCACGTCTTGTTTGTGTCCTGTCTTGTCTGTGCATTTTACAAAAGACAAAAATTTGAAATAATAACAGTTATGACAAAGATTATAGCTTCTCAAAACTATAATCAAACCTCAAGATCAAGTTCATGAGGTCAAATATCATAATACAATCCGCAAAGTCTTGTCATAAGTAATGCACATGTGAAAAAATTTATATAAAAAACAGTATACAATCGGAAATTTCTTGAAACAGGTAATGCACGTGTCAAATATAAATGTCATATCTTCTCTCAATAAAAAATTATCAGCAATGGTAAAATGTTTGAAAATTAGGTCAAACTTCAAGGTCATGGGGTTAAAAATCATAGTACATTTGGAAATGCTTGTCAATGCGTGTCAAATATGAATGCCCTTTCTTCGCTCTTTCAAAAGTTAGCACCACTGATGTAATGTTTGAAAATTAGATCCGACGTAAAGGTCAAGGTCACGGGGTCAAATACTAAAAATACTACAGCACATTCAGAAACATCTTGACACAGATAATGCACTTATCAAATATGAATGCCGTATCATATGTCATTCAAAGAAATCACGAAAGTTAAGTTTTTGAAAATTTGGTTAAACGTGAAGGTCAGGGTCAAGGGGTAAAAATCATAATGATAGCATTTTTGGAAACACCTTGTCACAGATAATGCACATTTTAAATATGAAAGCCCTATCTATTCTCAATTAAAAATTATAAGCAAAGATAAAACTTTCAAAAGTAGGTCAAACTTCAAGGTCAAGGTCACGGGGTCATAAACCATAATAATTTGGAAAGGTCTTTTCACAAGTGATGCACATACATAATATGAAAGCCCTAACTTTTCTCATACAAATTTTACAACCAATAAAAGTAATGTTAAATTTTTTGAAAGGTAGGTCAAACTTCAAGGTCAAGGTTACAGGGTCAAAAACTATAGTATATTTGTCGCAAGGAATATACATGTGGATATGAAAGCCTTATCTCTTTTCATTCAAAAGTTATGACCAAGGTTATAGTTTTTGTGACAGACAGACGGACAGCCTGACCTACAAATGAGGTTTAATGTCCCCTCGCTTTCACGAAAGCGGGGACAAAATTACATAGTTAGCTAAGTAAAATGTTAATATAGAAAGAGAATGTTTGCATTAATCAGCAATGGTGTTTAAGTTTTGACGTACAGTAACTGTGCACTAGCATTAGTCAGAACATAGCTTTTCCTTGAAGGCGGATATTGTTTTCCTCCAGACACTGGTACGTCCGACTTAAAAGGAAACCATAAAAGATGCTATAAATTAAAGATCACAGTTATAAGCAGTAAAACACCACACGCATTTCGAAAGTGTTCTTTAAAGTAGCTCCCGAGTGACTTTTGTGAGTTTCAGGTTGGACATGCATACAAACAATTTCACGGGGACAACAGAAATGACTTTGAAATCCGTGAACTACATGTTTGCAAATGACCGTCTATTCATTTCCATTTTCCTGATGACGATTAGTTTCGTCGGACTAATAGCAAACGTTGTCATCGTGTTTGTGTACATGTTCCGAATGCCAAGGTGGAGAGAATCCAGCCGTTTTTTTGTTCCATTTTTGGCAATAAGCGATGCCATAGTTTGTATAGCTGGACCTGTCTTCCGGGTGTATCTTAACTTTAACTTTGTTGTGCCGAAATCGAACATATTTTGCAGGAGCAATGTTTATTTCATTAACGTGTTTGTTATGATTTCATCAATGATTTTGCTTTTAATAACAATTGACCGTTTTCTCTTCGTTTATTACAATGGTTTGAAATCGTTCACTTTGAAACCAAAACAGCTTGCTTTGATAAGTATCTTAACGATTGCTTTCGGGTCACAAATTCCTATATGGATGTTGTTTGGTGAGCTGAAAATTAAATATGCTACACATCAAAGACACGATATAGGTAATATAACTCTGTACCAATGTAGTGAAATTCATGGTGAGAAATATAAGAAATCTGCAGTGGCAGTGACTATTTTTCGTCTTGTGTTTATATTCTGTCAGGTAATTGTCATGATCGTATTGTACTCCCTGATTGCTCGCGTTATATACAAAGGCTTATCCAGAATTCGAAAGAAACGAAACACAACACTGAAGAACTCGATCAGCAAGACGTCTGATTCTGAATCACTTGACACCAATACACTCCCAAGGAAAGAGATGAACCAAAAAGGGGGACGCTTAAAGTCACTGATACTGAAGAAGCAAGTATCTAAGGAAAATCTGTACGGCCATTTTCGAAAACATCGTTTCACCTACACGTTCATGCTACTGACTGGTATATACGCCCTTAATCTTATTCCTTCCACCGTGATTACACTTTTATCCATTGTCCTTGGTGAGCACACATTCTGGTATCGTCTCTCTTACAACGAACTTCAGTTCAGTTTGCTGGCCTATAACTCCGATATCATAGATTCTGTGATTCATCCTTTTATTTATGGGTTTTTGGATACGAAATTAAAAACAGAGATCAAAAAAACTTTTAAATGTTGAAAATGGAATGTCCTGCTATAAAACTATGTGTACCGTAAATCACTAATTTTTGCGATACTTTATTTTCAGATAAAATGAAAATAAAATGAGAGAAGTTTTCTCTTTTGGTATTTATAAGCGAGACAAAATTTTCACGAATTCCAGTTATTCTTAGTAATTTATGTATAATTATATATTATACAAAAAGACACCAGAATTAAAATTTTGCGAGCAGACGATCTCGCGTAATTACGCAAAAATAAAATTCTCTTAAATAAAAAGTGATTTACGGTATTATGATGCTTGTTTATTAAATTTAAGGAGAATAAAATGTATCCTGCTATCCATATATACTTTAGTTTGTACATGTAAGTATGATAAAAATTATATACTTGTATGGTGCACATGTATTAAAACTGAAGCATTTTAATTACCTGACAGAGAATTCGAATTTGAATGCGAAACTTGCATAAAATCTTTTTTTATTTTGGTATGAATCAAATAGCATTTTGAATAAATTTCTTTTAAAAATAATTTCCTTATTGGCAATTTTATGGCAGATATGAATCATCACACCCCCAGGGATACATGTATCATATATTCTAATTTGAACTTGACTAAATTTTACTTCTGTATGATTCAAAAGGCAATTTAACACTTCTTGTGGAACCTTCCACACAGATGATAGCAAAAACAATTCGTCTCATTTTGAAACATTTTATTTTTCTCATCAGTTACAAAACTGGTCACGGTATCAGAGTGGTAGGGCGTAAGCTTCGTGATCTGGAGGCCTGGGTTCGGCTCGCCGCGTTAAACCTAAGACGTAAACATACATGTAGGTAGTGGCTGTTCCTTCGCCGAAAGACCAGCATAAGAAGTGGAAGTCATGGGTCTTTCGGATAAGACTTAAAAACAAGACCCCGTGTCACGGTAGGGGTTAGCACGATAAAGAACCCTCACTGCTCAAAGTCCCTAAGTGCCGAGTACAGGTCTAAATTTGAAACCCTTCACCTGCATACGGTGACGTCTCTATATGAGTGAAAAATTCTTGAATGGGACGTTAAACAACATACAATCAATCGCACAATCTTAAAATGAGTCATGTTGCAGATTTCATTTTCGTAAAATCACTACGTATACGTGTCAGCAATGACATATCTAGCTAAACGTGTCTCTATGTTAATGTGAATATGCAAGCTTAATGTGCAAGAAATAACTAAAATAAGTATAGTGATGATTTCTTGTTCATGTAATTCTTCTATTTGTGTGCGTGTGTATGGATGGGTGGGGGGTACTGTTGAGTGAAAGTTACCTTAGTCATGAAAAATATCAGAAAAAATCTAGATTTGTGTGTGTGAATCCTGAAAGAAACGATCTTAGTTGGCAATTACCAGTGTTGTAGAGTAGGATTTCCCCCATAGCCAGCCCCCCCCCCCCCCGGAATCTGTACTGTAGAGTAGGGTTTCCCCTGAGGGGAAATCTCGCACTAGAGCCAAATTTCCCCCTCTTTATTTCTCAACGTATGATTTCCCCTCTTTTATTAATGCTTAAATCATATCAACAATATTTGGATAAAAGTTTATTTGAAAGTCAACTGATTCTTTTATGGAAATATGAGTGTTTTCAACTCAAAAATTGTCGAATTTAGTATGAAATCTAAAATTTGTTGTTGAAATCATTGAGTCTCAACCCAAAATTTCCCTCTTTGGGAATTGTAAAATTAATCACTCAAAAAATCGTAAGCTTCGATGTCTCAACGCCCTCTATTGGTGCAGAGGGGCGTGTTTACTCACGGATTTTAAAATTACATCAGGTCACTTTAAGTTATTTGATAATTTGTTTGCCCTCTGAAGGCCAAGTATTTCATCTATGGATCCATCCTTCTTACTAAGAGTGTGTGAGAAAATTCTAAAATTTCTGTTATTGATAGGTTCAACATATATGTCATTTTTGAGTATTTGAATCGAGTAGTTCTTCAAAGGCAAAAAAGCCAATACTATAAACACAACGATACAAGAAACACTGCTTTTGTAAGCCGAGACATGCGTATCAAAAAGTTCGTGGACTAGCGCCATAAAATTTTAGCTTTAGGTACATCAATGAATTTTTAAACATTTAGTTAGCATCACCTTTTCTATGTGTAGAATAAACCATAAATCATAAGTTATATTTTTTAATAAATTGTTCATGTTTTTGTTAGCAATGGTATGTCCAGGCGGCGCAACCTCAAATATGACGTTTTTTTTTTCTACCTGAGTGTAACTGACAAAAAACAGCTCTTGTGGTATAAGCATTAGTCATGAAAAAATCCCGTAAATTCAGGCATTTGGTACAACACAATTGTTCCGTAAAATCTGTAATTTTTACCCCATTCTGTAAATTCTATGAAATTTTATCGTATATTTTATATGGAGTGTCCAAACAATTAAGGGCTTGAAAATGACGTCAAAAAGGGGAAGGGGTTTCTTTTTCCAACATTCTATAAAGTTTCGCACCTGAAAAACTGGTATAGACCTACGGAATGTTTGAACGGGCTGCAGAAAAACAAAATGCATCCAGAGTACTCTTAAATACCCAGAAAGATTCAGAGAGATGAAAAATGCACAGTTAATGTCGATTTGTAGTCAGGATGTCAAAAGTCAGTCAAGTCGAAAAGTGACGTTTATCATGTGTGGTAGAAAATGAACAACAAGCTTTATAAGTATTCTGGCATAATCAAGTGAGAATTTTTCCCTGTGTATAGATCCATTTACAATATTATATGCATTGAAAGCAGCTGTACATGACATTGTAAAGTCATATAAACAAGACGGGCTTAAGTCCTCACTTAACTCCATGTAATCTCATCAAGATAAGTGTATAAGGTAGACAGAGCGGACATTGAAAAACAATGACGTTGTCGGACGTCATGAAACTAAACGGCGACAGCGCCAGGTGATCATATAATGACTTTTTTTATTTTAGAATAATTTGGCAAATTATCAACGTATCAAGCTAAAATTTTCAACATTTCTTAAACTTTTGTTGATTTATGTTCCTTATAAATTTTGTCAGCACAGACTACATAGTATTAATTTTATCGCATTAGACCACTTTTTGATAACCCCTCGTATGTCCCCATGATCACAGCAATGTAATATTGGATTTGAAAGCAGAGAGCAAATATATGGACTCTGTTTTTTTTTTTAAATTACAAAATTTCAATCATGTTTTAATCCAGAATTTCGGAGAGACACTTACACATCAATACACTTACACATCAATATTATGTACGTATAGTTTGAAATTAATTTGGGGAAAAATCCATTTAATAAAAATTCTTTATTTCTATGAATACAGTTAAAATTTGTCCAACCAATACATTGTACCATATTTTTTTTTAGAAACGAGGTGTGACAAGATGAAAATAATAAGATTGTAAGCCTAAAAAAGTACGGTTATGTAGAAAAATGAGAATAAAAAATTTCAGTTTTCATACTTCGTAAGCTACACGGGAAATGGACGCTATTTTGAAGAAAGAACACTTGTTACAATATGCCTTCCCCTTCCCCCTCATACATAAGTAGAGCTATGATATTTTAAGGGGGGATTGGCCCTGGGGGAAATGTGACTCTATATCTATTACACAGAGTAGGATTTCCACTCGGAAAACTGAATATCAGTGGTGTGGGATTTTTGTAGATAAAACCCTACTCTAGAGCCTACTCTCGGGGGGGGGGGGGGATCCTACTCCAGAGCCAGTTTTCCAGGGGGAAAGGTTTTAAGTTAATTTTAACCATCTCTCTAAGGGTTCTCTTGTAGAATTATGGCTTCTTGAACTGTCGACCTTGTACTCTTAACTCGTTAGTGACTACACGCGTATTTGCAAGATACTTTTAATATTGCTCATAATTTCTACAATAGGAAGTGTTTTCATTAGCAAAAACAGTTCACGGTAGCTCAGTCGGTAGAGCGCTCGCTCCGTGATCGGGAGGTCGTGAGTTCGAATTTCGGCCGCGACTGACCTAAGTCGATAAAAAAAATGGGTAGCAACTGTGCCTTCGCCATGCGCTCGGGACTTTGAAGTGAAAGTTGCGGGTCCTTCGGATGAGACCTTAAAAACCGAGGCCACGTGTCACGGCAGGCGTTGGCACGATAAAGATCCCTCACTGCTCAATGGCCCTGAGTGCCGAGTAAAGGTCAAAATTTGAAGCCCTTCACTGGTATATGGTGATGTCTCTGTATGAGTGAAAAATTCTCGAATGGGACGTAAAACAACATACAATCAATCAATCAATCAATCAATCATTAACAAAATTGTAATCGTATCTGTACTTAAACATCATACATTCAGTTTCTCGCTAAGCAGGATATACTTATTTTCTGTGTGGTATAGATGATAAGTTTTTCATAGTTTATACATTTGTATAGTCCTTCTGTGAATAATAATTTGCATGTCATCGATACTTGTCGGAAGCATTCTTTGCATGCTACCGGTAATACGTGGGATGTCGTGATACATACATGCATTACTCAAATCCACGATGGAAAACAATGCATCTCTGTAATATGTCATCTTGGATTTTTCAAGGAAGTCACATATTTAAGGCAGTTTTGTGTGTGATTTTTCTTGTGGCACATATTAACTAGCTTATTGTTTGCTAAAGCCCTCATACTTGGTCATTAGAATCTTTAATAGAGTAAGATAGCCAGATAGAGGGTTACTTAATTCTAAGTCTTGGTGTAATGCTTAGAAATGATACAATCTTAAATATTGAGAACAAATAACTGTATAAGATTAGAGTTAAGACAATTAAGTATTTACTGTAAATAGAGAGTGTGAACTGTGACACCTAAGTCTAAACCGGAAAGATACATGATTAGTTGTATTTCCTCAGTAAAGATAGAATCATATGCTAATTGAATTCTTTATAAAAGGCTTCCATTTTTATCGTTATTACTTCTGCAATCATCGTCAATAAATAGTGACACGTCAGTATACAATAATTACAAAGTCTGCCATTCTTTCTCTTTTTTAGGGTGTTATTATAAATTAACCTTAAGATATAAAACTAATGATTTGTCATTTTTACAGATCCTGTACACTGCATGATCTTTTTTCCCCAAAAGATGACAAGATAAAGTAAATTGTTTGAATGTTTATTTGTTTATTTGCCACATAGCTAAATTCAAAATGTTACTTTTTAAATTATAAATCAACGTTCTTTGAAATTTGGTTTTCATTTTTGTTTTTATTTATCTTTTATTTCTGAATCTAAACAGTACCCGTTAACAATGACCAGTTATCCCTGGTATGTAGGATAACCAGCAGCATACTCTAAACACGTACAATTCCATAAAAAAATATGGTTGTTTTCAAAAATACATGTATTAACATGAAATTCAAATCCTGCAATTAACAACTACTGATGATTTTTTCTTGTATGGATTTCAGTGCTGATTTGGAAGCTAGACTCTCAATATAATATTTTTATGAAAATTCAGTATTGAAGGGTTTGTGGAATTGTTTTATATATATATATATATATATATATATATATATATATATATATATATATATATATATATATATATATATATATATATATATATATATATATATATATATATATATAAATGGCTATGGTTAACGGACATCTGGGTCACTCAGTTGACCTATTGCTATCCGTTTTCATTTATCGTTGTGATTCGGTCTTGGTCCTTTAAGTTTAATCAGTCCATCCTAGGAGTCATCTTAAGTAATAATTTTATTTCAATCAATGCATACAAGTAACTCCTATAGGAGCCTCATCCCGCCTCTGGAATTTCTAGGGGTCCGTGCTTATTGCCCTATTCACAGATTTGTATTGGTTTTATTATTTATTTTTTTTTTAGCTTGATCACTGTTCGTTATCATGACCAAATTCATCTATGAGTTAAAATGACACAAAAACTATGCATTTCATGGTCTCTTGGGGATGTGATCAAGTCCATCAAATTTAATGGAATCTTTAAAAAAAAATCTGTCGTTTTAACCGCTGGACATGGGCTCCTACCAAAATTTATGTTCCTCGGGTTCATGGCTAAGACCATTGGGAGTGGCTAAGTTCATCGTAAGAGGGAATTTGTGAATCTGTGAATCGCTCCTTTTCATAGAACTTTCAAAATCTATATTAGTATAAATAAAATGGATACTGATGCATTTCCTAAAAGTATAAACTTCATGACCTCAGGATCCAGGCGTTACTGGTCCCAGGGTGTGTCTAATAGGACCATATATTTAAAGAAAAATCCTCTTTCTCACCGGAACTTTGTCATGAAACTGTACCTTCATGATCAATATACATAGGGCTCGCGGCGGGTGTGTGTGACCTGTCAAGAAGGGATGTTTACTCCTCCTAGGTACCTGATACCACTCTGGTTTTTCAAGGGGTCCATATTTTGCCCTGTTCACGGTTCGTTTTGTTTACTGGATATGTGCGATTTGTCACTTTTCGTTATACGAGGGTCGTTCAATAAATAATGCAACAAACGGTATATCATAGTAAATGTAGATCTATTTAATTTTATTTTTTGACAGTTGAAACGTTCAATTAAAGAACCTCTAATCACAGAAAACCCCACGATTTTTCCTATTGTTCTCGCAAAGAAATTAACTTTTTAAGTAAGCATGGTCACAATGAGTTGAAAACTATTTAAAATGAAGATGAAAATGAGAGCGTATGTGAAAACTGTGCTTCTTTACATAAATCGCCGAAGAACTCATATTCAAGATATGATTTTTATATGTGGAAATAATAGTCTTTAATGCTGTATAGTTTTCAGATTGATTCAGAAATTCAAAAGTAAAAAAGGAGAGTTAAAATATAAAAGTCAAACTGGTCGATTGTAATTCGTAGGGACACCAAAAATTATCGATGCTATGTGCAACATGATATCTGAAAATGTCAGATTGACACCGAAAGACTAAGACATTAATCATTTCATTATCACAACATTTTATAGAATTCTGACAACGGAAATGAATATAACAATATTTCTATCAGATAGGTGTCTTATTTTCTTAAAATTGCCTAAGAGAAAACACGCATTAAATGTGCCAACGTCTATTTAAAAACAAATATTTTAACAAAATAGAAGATTTGTTAAATTTGAGTGATGGATGTCGGGGTAGAGTTTCATAGCCAAAAAGGAAGATCAATAATAAAATGTGGAATCAAAGAAAAAGCTATCGTTATAATTATTGTAAAGAGAAAAAAAGTGCTCCAAGCATGTTTTATTTCTTTTCATTTTTTTTCAAGAGGTCCAGTAAAACATGTACATACGCCCAAAGGAAGGACCATCATTGGTTAGTTTTATGTTCAAATTGCACTGAGGAAAGTGAAGAGATTTCCTGCAAAGGAAGTCCAATTACCGTCCCCAGGGTAATTTTCTTGCTCCTGGCAACGCTGATGCAAATAAGCACAGAGAAATAAATGAAATTCTGAAGAAAAGAAAGTTTACAGAGCTTTGCCATCCCCCATATTCACTAGATCTCAGTCATTGTGAAATCTTTTTATCTCCAAAAAGCATGAAAACAATCAAAGGAAGATTGTAAAATATTAGATATGTCATGGAAAGTGATATTCATCAGTGTCTTTGGTGCATCCCTAAAGATGAGTATGCTGAGGTTTTCTGGTACATGGGTACAATTTTAAAGACTTAAGGCACATGTTAAGGATAATAGGGAATGCTTAGAGGGATTGAAAATGTTTAGAAATGTATAACGTACTTTTCTTTCTTTTCGATGACCTATTGCATTATTTATTGAACGACCCTCGTATTCATCTTTCATCTGAATCAAAAGTTCCAGCTAGTGTAAGGTGGTACTGAGTTGGTCATATCAAAAGTAACTTATGATACTGAGGTGAATGTCAATGCCCATGGATATTGTACATGTATGTTTTCCAACAGTTTCTATGTTATTTAACTTAAATCTGCCATTGCTAAAGTAGTTTTTCAGCTGCGTGTTTTCTAAACTTGACCTTTATTAAAGTACATTTCTCTCTTATAAATGTAGAAATGTTGGGAAATTACCAGGAAGTAGCTACAGCATTTACATGTACAATTACAGAAGGTATTTTTTACTGGCTTTTATTAAGTCACTGAGTAAATATAAACACACTTGCAATTTCCGGGTGATTAATTTTACATCAAATAATGGGATATACATGTAGTATATTTACATTACCGGATCTTATCACAGGCTCTTATTCTATAAATTGAATTCGATGAACTGTAATGTCATGGTAACTAATAAATACATGTAAACTCTGTAATATTCTTTGAAATTTCTACTGTTCTTATTATTTGAATCTTTCTACAACACAATTTTTGTTACACAAATAGAAGGTTTCAATATTTATAAGTATGTGTGAAATTTTCTCAAAATGCTTTTCATGCAACAGTTTTGGTCTAATTTAAAACTAGTTACTAGAACTGGGTTAATTAATGGTAATGTGTAATTATAATGCATTGTAATCATTACATATTTTCATAGTAATGTGATGCAATATGTAATGGACTATCTTTCAATTACATGTAATGGTAATATAATGCATTACTTACATAAATGTCATTAATGATCATTACCTTTTAAGTACATTGCAATTACCTATCGTATATTAATCTTTATTATTATTATTATTTAGACTGAAACAAATCATTGCCACTGGCAGGTGATGTTTTAATTAATATTACATTCTTGAAATTAAAATCTTACTTATTTCTTTTTTTCCAAATTTTAATTTATTCAATGGTGATTGATAGACATACTAGAGAATTGTTTTAATAGAAAACTTCTTGACAAGACAATTTTAAAATCAATTAAGAAAGCTAGAAAAAAAATATAAAAAAAATCATTAAGTTAATTATGTTCAAACAGAGCCCCTTAATGTGTCCGCTATGAGGCCCCCAGTGGGTCCAGAGCGAAGCCCTGATGCATGCCCAGGGGGCATAGCTCCCATAAGTCTTGAGTTTTTTTTCAAATATTTCATTTGTTTTCTTGCAAAAAATCCACATGCCATTTCGCTTCTCTTTAGAAAATACCCCCCCCCCCAAAAAAAAAAAAAAACCACTAAGTTAATTATGTTCAAAAATAGAGCTTCATAACATACAGGTGACATTAGTATACACTACCGAGACCCTCCATTTTTCAGTTACATAGAAACTACTACAGTCAAACTTGTCATAGCGGTCACATTTATCCAGCGGTCACCTGTCCTATGCGGTCATTTTATTTCCTCCCAATGAATTTTCCTAAATAATGTAACTCTATTAAGTGGTCACCTGCGTAACGCAGTCAGCAGTCATCAAATTTCATGTAAAATCACCGTTTTACCTCGTATATAGCGGCCATTTCGTCCAATCCCAGATCTAGACCAGATCAGACCAGATCTAGAGTCAGGTGACTCCCAATTTTTGTCACTAATGTAAATAATTAGTCTAGTATGGCGAGATCATGGGAAAATAATTAGCCTAATTAAAACCGTTTAAAATATTGGATAATTTATTTATTTTGTTTAAAGAAAACTCAAACAAGGGTGTTAATGACCGAAATGGTTATCAGGAAAATGAACTTATGAAAATCTTACATTATGGAATTGGAATCTGGTTTAAAAAATTCTAAGTGATATTAAAAAAACAATGCATCCTTATTTATCTATTAATGGGTACAATATTTAGGTGTTTCCTAATTATTAGTTCACATTTGGCATGCCCAACTCTGATAGGTGTTACTGCATGTGTAAATGCATGGCAGGCAGTTTTTAACACCTAGGAAACGTTTTATTTGTAGAAACCCTAAAACTGTTTTGTATACACAATGTGTCCTGATTATCTTGTGATTTTCAACTAGGTAAGACGACGCTTCATTGCTCATAACACCTTTGAATTTGATATCAATTTGTATTGTGCACTGCTTTGATCAACTGAGAGTACATGACTTGTCTGTTTATTACGCAACGATTTATGTATTTTTAAACATACAATTGTTAATTTTATGTAACTAAACGTGTTTTTTTAAAGATGCAGTTTAGATAAAAATACATTATATTTAATTCATGGCATTGCATGATAATTTCTTATCGTAAAAGAAAGTTTACGATACTAATATCGTAAACTAATATACTTTTTTTGTTATCAAATTTAGCTTGAACTTAATCTTGAGACTATTAGAATTTATTTAAAAAAAAAACTTAGTGAGACCATTGATGTCAAATACATATCCTTCTTTAATATTCTATGATGTAGTATTGTAAAACATCAAACTAACATAAATTGGAAAAGAATTTTCTTGAAAAAGATGAACCTCTCTTCGAAGGTCACCTCTCTATAAAGGTCACTTTTAATGATTCCCGAAGGTGAGTGCTTAATACAGGTTTGACTATACAGTATATATTTTTTCAACAACTCGATTTTTCTTTTTTACTAAGTTCCTTCTTATGAAATGGACTTGTAAGCAAGATATTGATGCCTTTGTTTTTATACTTAATTTGACTGCGGTTTACTCCGTCTACTTTACCAATATATAGAGCTCACGACAAGGGATGTATACTCCTCCTCAACACCAGTTCCATCCTCGGGAATTTCAGGAGTCCGTGTTTAAAGCACTGTTCACAGATTTTTAGTTTTTTTTTTTTTTTTTTTTTTTTAGATCATCACTGCTCATCAATTTCACCTATTTCATACTAGATTAGTGTGATTTACTAAAGAACACAAAGACCTTTGAGAAACATAAAGGTATTATCCATCATTCATTTACTGTAGATGGATAGTCACCTTTCTAGACACTGGTAATTATGATCTTTACGTGTATAAAATTATATCTTTATTAATGTATGTCAAGCGTATCAGATGAGCTAATTTATTTAATCAAGACATACATGACAATGCTATCAGTCAATTATGGTCAAGCCCATCATCAAACACTTTTACTCTGGTCAATATAAAACTTTATAAAATTAAGATATATTAAGATAAACATTCTCTTAATATAAATTTCACAGAGATTTTCAACATTTAGACTATTGTGAACTGCCTGTGTTTGTAAAGCGTATTATTATAATTGAAGAGGAACTTGGAATTAATTCTGCAAGTGGTAATTCAACTTATACTCATCGTTTCCTTTCTAAGGAGGAAATTCTTCAAAATTATACATCAGTTTTTAGTATCTTTAATACTCCCAACAACCCAACTGAACTTGAATTTCGATACCATACCTATACTGGATATCTAAACTAAATAAAAATCTTTGCAAAGATACATAGTGGGTTCTAGTAAATGTTCTTACAAGCCTCTTTCTCTACTGCTCACAAAAAATTAGCAGCAGTGAATTAACAACTTCGGGAGTATTGTACAATAACATATTTGAGAAGAGGTTTTAATCAGATATAGATACTAAAAAAACCCCAAGGAACTTTTAGAAAATTTGAAATCCCAAAATTTTACCACAATCAATAGCATCAAAATGAACGACTTTTCAAATCTTTCCCTCGAAAAATTAAAGACCAGGCTTTTTCAATAAAAATGGAACTCGTAAATTTACATACTTTGTCATTGGTCATCTGCAAACTTATTGTTATTAATCATTCTGATTCCACACACAAGTACTCCGAAGTTAAAAGAATGCTTTTGTTTCTGATTGACAATATCTATGTATGTTTTGAAGATCAGGTCTTTCAACAATCTGTTAGAATTCCCAGGAGTACTACTTGCGCCCCGTTATTAGCAGTTCTGTTTTTGTATTCATATTAGGCAGAATTTATTCAAAAACTTCTACATAAAAAGACGTCTTTTGCCGTCGATTTACTCAACAATTTTCAAATTTTATTTCTGTATTGGTTCGATACATATATTTCTTTCAATTGCACTTGACATTAAAATTGAAGTCTATGGGAAGCACATGCGTTATTAAGATATTGTAAAAAAGTAATTTAAACTTCAATACAAATATCTTGGTGAAAATATGCATAAACTCTCTCTTTATCAAAATATGAAATAAATCATTTACCACAGATATTTTGACTAAATTAAATATTCTTCTTTTCATCAATGGCAGATAACTCCACAAAAAGGTTTAAAGTGCAAAATGGCCGGCTTCTCATATGTTATAAGTCACGTGAATTTGGTTCACTTCACTTTCATCGTTATTTAGCAATATACATTTAGCTAGTTTAAAATGATAAAAAATTGTCCAATATCCCTTCATTAAACATTAAATACCTTAATGCATAAAAAATATATAAAATAGAAAGTTTATCAAAAGAAACATTTATTACAATAAACTACAATAATATTCAAATCAAAAATTTTAATATATATATATATATATATATATATCTATCTATCTATCTATCTATCTATCTATCTATCTATATATATATATATATATATATATATATATATATATATATATATATATATATATATATATATATATAAACATGAATTAGAAGAAAAACTTTACATTAAAATATCCAAGAATTGAACTATTTCTGATTATATTCTAGGACGTATTTTATCAACGAAATCTAACTCATTCTGCGATTTTCTCTTTTGAAGTAAAACAATGCATCTCATCATTTTCTTTTCAAAAATCATCAAATTTATCATTTGTTCTCATCAATAAGGTTTAAGTAATTGAAACTTGACAAATAATTAAATCTTGTAGAAAAAGTCTTTATGTCAAATCAGCGACTTCTGTGCAATTGCAACTACATGTATTGTACTTTCAGAGTACATAATTAAAAAAAAAATCTAGCTAAAAGATATGAAATTCTTTGTTCAGTAAATCTAAGGGCTACCCGGTTTTGATACGGTTTTCTGCCTCTAGTTTTATCATGCGTTTGTTTGGTTTACCAGTGTCGAGCATGGGAAAAGAGTCAAATTGTAAGAAATATGTAGGTTTTTCGCCAAGTCCATCAGCAGATTGTCTGACCTCGAAATTCTCGTCGCAGAAACGCTTGACGTCAGTCACTGTGACGCCAGATTCCTTTTCTGGAACAAAACACAGACAAACCTCCTCATACAGGCGCTTATCAGGGACAGGAACAACTGCAACGTGGAGAAGGCCACCCATTTGGATGACTGTATCCTCCACTGCATCCGGCATGATTTTCCTAGTACCACGAGAGATAATATCTTTGATCCGCCCCTGAATGATAACTCTGTCATCCTCGGTAACGATGGCTGTGTCACCAGAGCGAAACCATCTGTTTCCGAGGAAAGATGTTTTGTTTACTTCTTCATTCTTGAAATATCCTCTAAAAACCATTCGGCTTCTAATACATAGCTCTCCAGGCATTCCTCGTGGAACAACACTCCCATTTTCATCAATGACCTTGAGTTCTACTCCTCCACAAGGACTACCAACATCTCCAATTTCTAGTGTGTCACCTTCATTTAAAGGTGATCCCATGGTTACAAACCCTGCTTCAGTAGATCCATATACAACCACAAATTGTTTAGTAAATATATTAACAACTTGCGTGTAATAATCATCGATTATTTGACCTCCAGACATGATTATATCCGTCTTAAAGTCGTCTTCGTAATAATCTTTCATGCTAATTAAGTCGCCTAGGAAATATGGCATTAACAAGGCTTTCGAACATTTTTCTTCTTTAATTATGTTCCAAACTGCCATGACGTCAGAGCCTCTGATAGCAACTGAAGAATCAGTGAAGACCCTAGTCAGACCGTTGCTGATTTGTGTAACAGGCGATCCACCAACCCAGCCAAATGGTCTGTCGTTGTAAGTTTTTTCTTGAATCGAGGCTTCTGTTGGATTTACCTCAAATAATTCAATGTTGCCGATGTCAAAATGAGAGTGCGAGACCATTTTTGGTTTACCAGTACTTCCGGATGTTGTAAAAATTAAGATTTCGTCTTCAGGGTAAAGTGTTGGAAGTTTAATATCAGAGTCCTCCATTTTCAGAATTTCGGGCAGATCACGGTAACTTTTAATTCCGTCAACTTTTCTGAGAAACAAAATTGTCGAATCATTAGAATCAACATCTTTATAGTCCCTTGATGGTCGTCGGCGGCGAAAGAGCGCTAAAAGCTGAAATATGGAATCAAGATACGCTTCTCCTTTGCCTGGATCAATCAGGAAAGCTTTGCAGTCAGCCTCTCGAAAGATATCCCAGAGATCCCTGGCGTCAGTGACGCTAAATGTCACGTGCACAGCAACACCTCCCGCCAAAATGATAGCTAGCTCTCCGATAACCCATTCCAAGGTATTCGGACCAAACAAAGCAATCTTATCTCCCTTCTTAATCCCTTTCTTAACGAGAAACTTAGCTAACTTGGAGGCTTCTTCGTTTAGATCTTTATACGTCAGTGCTTCTCGGGATCCGTCAATGCCTCGATGAATTAATATTTCATGGTCGGGAAATCTTCTTGTATTCCTCTCTATAAGTTCTGTTATTGTACGGTATCTGTAGGGCTTTTCTCTTGGTTTTGAGAGGTAGCTAAATTCCGACGACATTGTATAAGCCCTAGAAAAATTCAGCTGTTTTAGAAATTCACTTTATCAATGAAATACTGTCCCTTTATTCGTAGCATTCTAGACCTTATTTAACTTTATCGAGATTTCATTTCACACGCTTATTTGAGCGTAACAGTTTTGACATGTATATTAATAAAAAGGAAATTGTAAATTAAAAGGACATTTGTAATAGCCTCAGAAAATTTTCATAATTTTGAACAAACTATCATTTTAGGGCTGTTATTTTTCTTACAAATTTTCTTGTAACAATAAACTAGTATTTACTCAAAAAGTAACACTAAAGCTCAATTTGTACCTATATATAGTTACTAATCTTCCGAATGTCGGTACTTACATGTATTTAGATTTAATTCATAATTTTTCTAAGGTTTTTATCATAAACAACTTTTGAAAATAGAAAACAATTATTGAAATTCCCTTTTCTCATAAAATACTTAAAATACTATTCGTTTTAAACATTGAAAGATTAATGGTATCACGTACCTCTTGCCCGTTCGATGGAATGGCCTCTTAAAAATACCTGACAAGGAGTCGACTGACACTTTATCAACTGAACATGACAATTGGTTCCAGGTCAGTTAATACGGGAGATCTGTAGGTCCCTGAATTTGTCAACTGGACAGGCGGGTTTACAACACTATTTGCAAACAGGGAAGATTCTACATATATAAGGATGACACGATATCAATGGTTCTGTGACAGCAATGCCAGTATATCCTTAGGGACTTTTTTTTTCTTATTTTAACAAACATTCTAAATGTCTTTATTTGCGGTAGACACATATTATTATACTCTACTTTTAAAAGACTCGATCATTCATCATAACTGGTGCTATTTTGCTAACTGGAATCTTGCTCGTAAATGACAACAACAGACACTTGGAATATGGATCATACACACACACTCTTTCCAGTTTTTTTTTTTAATTAAATCAGGGATCGACACACTTTTTTCCGATTCGTGTATTCTAATATGCATTACATATTATCGATATCATAACTGTAGGCCTTTTATCTCTATTAACTGTTTTTAAATATCTCGTTTTCGACTGATACATTAAGCAGATAAGAGAAAATGTGATAACAACTGGCATGTAACTTAATTAGTGTTTACTAAAATTATGATGTATGAATGTGTTACGGTGTAAAATACGACTTTTCGGACATATTATAAATTACTGTGTAAATTAACTTTTCGGACTTTGTGTAAATTGTTATAAAAACTTTTCGTATATTTCGGCAAATGTGACAAATTCTATAAATTCCGCACAGCTTTAATCCTACATGAGGCACAGTCAGAGATGGACAGTTAATCTCTTAATTGACTTCTTTTTATATTTATTGACACTTAATCTTTCATCTACTTTAATTCTATTATATACATGCCGCTAAAATGTACCAGTCGCTCAATAACTGTTTGATAATTGATTTCTTTATACATTTTGTTAATCCTTTTTTTTTTGGTCCTATCTTTGTTCAGTATGTATGTTTTGTTGTTGAAAAATTATAGGCAGTTGGAATCAGACCTTCGGTGCTGATACATCCCAAACTCATGTAAAAGTATATTCCATGCTGATTCTATATAAAAGTACTAAAACTATAACGCGTGTTGGCTTATTGGAGGTTTTATGAATCTGGGTTCAACAATAAGAGGAAAACTCACCGGTTGACCCAGAATTAGAATTTGACGGACAAATTCATACCGTAATAAATGCGTCGTCTCGTACAGGAGCATGTTCGTAAACAAATTTAATGTTTCATGAATATTCATAGCAGACTTCTTCGTTGAAATTTTTCTGGACGACAGAACTTGTATGTGACTTCTAGTTTGCTTGATCTATTTATTTGCAATTATATCTCTTCATATATACGTATTATTTTTAGGTGGAAACAATATAATTTCTTTAACTAAACTGCCTTTTGTAAATGAGATCAATGTAAATTTCAATTGTAATAAATCATATGAACTTTGAAACATTACAGGCACTGGTTGACTTTCTTTATACATCAAGTGTAAATTGTTCAAAATTCTAGAACTGCGTTGTAATGTCCAAGATTTTATACTGAAAGGAAAAAAAACGCAGGGTAACATTTTTGACTCCGTGGCCGAAATTGGTCAGATGTATAGGTTACTGTGTACTAAAATCGGTGTTCAAAATTACTCAACCGTGAAATTTATGACGTCACGTACATGGAAAGTGGTGAAAAAACCAAAAACACGTGCATATTGATGATGACAAGATTGTTAACACATTTTATAGCACCACTCGATGCACTGGAAGTATATACATTGTTTTTCCATATTTACAGTCAATATGAATTTCTTGCAATCATGGTACGGCTGACGAAAGTTTCATTGGTCAAGGATTTGAGTTGCCTTAGGAAGAAAAAGGCAACAGCATGTTGCTGTGCAGTTTGCTAAGAGATAAATTTAATTTTTGAGAATTCAGAGGACATGAACTACGACGCTTCACGCCTGCATATTTCATGAAGCGCGTTGGCGATTCATGATAAATATACAGGTGTGAAGCGTTGTAGTTCATGTACCTCATGAAATCAAAATTAAATATATTCATATCTTATATTTACATTATTTTTTTGATGACTTGCCACAAATTTTTGTCATTCAACGATCATTTTTGAAAAAGAAAAAAATGCACTATTTTTTTTACTTCACAACTTTTTTTTACAGCATTACCACTGAAACTGATTTAAACGAAGTAGGCAATCATAGTCGTTATATTCACCCTAAAACTGAAAGAAACCGATTGCTTTACTTTGGTCCGTGAGCTCCTCAATTTTACATCGGTTTTACTCTCACTCGCGCACGTATGGATCATATGCCTAATATTTCAGCATGTTTTTCCGCGGGAAAATGTAGCCAGAGTTTTTCAAGACTTTCTCGCAAACATTCACATTTACCAAATCAACTGGCCTCCGTTAATTCTATCTTTTTCTCCAATTGAAAATCTTACGGACTAACTGGACGGTAGGGTTTGAAGGCGTCGGAATGCCCCAGCTACTCTCGACCAACCAAGGGCTGCCCTTTCGGAAGGGTTGAATAATATCCCTATGAGAAAGATTAATGTACTGATAAACTTCATATAGAGGAGAATCAAGTGTGTGACAGATGCACGAGGTAGAAAATGAGAATTTTTATTTTCACTTTTGGGGGTACCGTCATATGAATTTCAATAACTCATGAACACATGATGAAATATCAGTCAAAATCAAATGAAATTTTGCTAACTTGTCAATGGCGGATCCAGGGCCGGCGCGCTGGGAGTGCCCCCCCCCCCCCACCCCGTTCGAATTTTTTTGTATGTAAAACTTATAATGTCCATTATCTTAAAATCAAGGAAAAAACTCTCTTATTTGTAAGAGTTTGTCATGCAGCTCCCGGACCCCCACCAGCGCCTTGCCCACTGCATGGGGGGCTTCGATGCAGCCCATAGACCCCCTGCCCTCTACTGCGCCCCCCCCCCCCCCTTTACAATATTCCTGGATCCGCCACTGCTTGTTGATTAAAGACGGGTTTAAATGTTTAAATGTTAGATAACAAACTGGAAAATACGTTCGAAATAATAGCATCAATTCACTTCATAAGTTTATCCTGCGTTTCTTTTTCCATACAGTATATTATCATCATCGTCATCATATTTTTGGTATCATGTCATCATACATAAAACAAATACACATAATTATATATAATCCTTTGAAAGACAATATTTCGGAAACAAGAACTTTATAAATAAATAAATATTCAGTTAACTACATTTTTAGAAATATAATTCCATTGTGACTAGATGATACATGTACCAGGATAACCCATTAAAGCTCGAGAGCATTTCCAATGGGGTCCTATCTTAAATTTATAGCATAATAATGCAATTTTTCATCATTAAAGCACTATGAAAATTGTTTGGCCCTATAATTTTAGCACTGCAGGGGTGTGCAATTAAAAAAATCAAGTACTAGCCCACGGGCTAGTGGCAGCAATAAAGTTACTAGCCCCAAGTAAAAAGTTACTAGCCCAAATGTAAGGGGGTGGGGGTGGGGGGTTAACAACTACATGTAATATTGAAAAAAAATAGATTATTGTTGAAAAAATCAGGGTTTTAGGGTCATTTTCTTTAAAATTAAAGTTTAATTCTCACTAGTTAAATTGAATCATGTATAAATAAATTATTATGATAGAAAATAAATTCGAATTAAAATAAATTATTTTCCCCTTTTCTGAGCACTGCACTAGCTCATCTAAAACGAAGTTAAATCAATTTTTTTTCATCCTAAATTATTGAAAACAATGGAAATATATTTTTTGTAAATCACATAACACTTATCTTTCAGTTGATTGAGTGATCGTAAATAATTTAATGAGATATCTGCCTTTATTTTAAATAAACAGAGGAATAGAGGAAATTCGGATTAAAAAAAACTGATCGTTTTTTTGGAAGTAAATAAGTCAGGAAGTGCTGCAAAATGGATAAGATTATGGAGATTTACGAACAGTTGGGGCATGCTGCCTGGAAACTTTTCATTGGTTGGGAATTTAATGGCAAAAATGAGTGAAAATACCGGAAGTGATTTTCATATATTACATTTGGTATTTTTAATTTTTACTAGCCCAAGGGGCTACCTGCATGCAGAAAACCACTAGCCCGACCCCCAAAAATGGTAGCCCCGGGCGTCGGGCGATGCTAATTGCACACCCCTGCACTGTGTAACTTAAACATCAAACTGGATTTAAGTATGACAACACTGATAGTATCAATATAATAATAAAATATGTTTTATAAATTATTAGTGAAACGTTCTAAAACGCCCTTTTGTAAGCTAAAACTCTTAACTTGTTTCTTAAAAGTACTCCTTCCTTTAGCATATTTTATAGAAGCTGGTAAAAAAAGTCCTGTCCTTAATGCCATTATAATAAAAAGTATCTGCTGGACATGCTTTCACATGAGGTATAAAAAAAAAAAATCATTAGAGGATGCTCTATAGTGTTGCGTGTAGACACAACTGGTCTTAGAGTGAAATTTTCACCTAGATCAGATGGCGCACAGCCATGGTAGATGTTATACACATGGTTTAATCTGAGTTGTCGTACCCGGTCTTCTATATTTAAAAAAATATTGAACTAAGCACTTTACAGTTTATGGAATGTGAAGGAGATAAATTTAGTATATATCTTACCATTTTGCTTTGACATATTTGTAATTTCTTTTTCGAACTCTTTGTCAAACCTGCATACCATGCAAGCAGGCATACTAGTAATCTAAATGACATTAAAAAAGCAACTTGTTGTTAATTTTTTGTATAATGGACTCAATAATAAATTCTCCACTCAAACACTGATCAATAAAAACTCCTAAATATACAGTGTATAACTTTTTCCATAGAATGTATTGTATGTCCATTACACTCAATGTGAAAGTCTTGAACACTTGTAAGCTTCTTTCTTGATCCAAATAAAATACATTCCGTTTTCCCCAGGTGTAGAGATAATTTATTATCTATTAGCCAATTTGAACATTGTTTTAAAACAGTACTAAGTTTTTCTGAAATAAAATCTACATTTCTATGAGAAAATAAGATTGCACTATCATCAGCATATGAAATAAGTTTGCAGTCAGGATCAACACTGGAAGCCATATCATTGACATAGATTAAAAATAGTAGAGGGCCTAAAATACTGCCTTGTGGTGCCCCACATTTTACAGTACCTGGGTCAGACATAATATTTTCATAATGCATATTATTTAATTCAATGCTGCTTTACAAACTCCCCAAAAATTTCAAGCTTTAATAACCTTTAAATTTTTATTGCACATACATGTATCACACATTTGACAGCATTTTTACACTTCAATTTTATGTTACATGTATGAATGGTTGATGATTAATTATCCTCCAGTAAAGAAGTTGGTATAATTTTTCCCACTTTATCCTTCTTTGTGTTAATTTTTTCAAGTTTCCCTTCATTAATTTCTCTCTGTTTCTGTGATTTCTTCTGTCTCACTGGTTTGGTTTTCCCTTTTATTTCTTTTTCCCACTGTTTTCTATACATTGTATAAAGTCTCATAGTAGCTTGAGCATCTTGTACCTAAAATTATAATATGAAAAAAAAAAATTACTTATTAATATGTACAATATTTATAATCTATTTCTATATACCGGGTAATCAACAATATGAAACTCACTTAAATGGATTTGTGAAAAAGTATCAAACAGATTTGCAATTTCCAAAGAGGTATGTTCAAGTGAAAATGTGTTGTGAGACCTATGCAAGCAAGTTAAGGGGGCCGACTGAGGTTTTCAATGCGCAATACTTTGCGCAACATAGTAAAATAAAGCATATTTACTCTTTTAAAGCAACTATTTTTACATAATTTATAAAAAATAACAAATTTAGGAAATATGAGGTTAAAAAATCTAATTAAGTTTTAAATAACTGATTTTTTTAACGATTTTTCAAATGATGGGTAGAAAGACGTTGTAATAGTGTGTTTTTGACATTATGAATAACCGAAGTTCTTTAAGCGGGTCATTAATTATGCCATAAAATAAAAAGTATAAAATATATGCTCTTGAAACTTTAAACATAGGAAATTGAGAATCTAGCAATCATTGGTATTATTTTTTAAGTAAATCCGTGGTATCTGTCATGTTTTGTTGTACTCCATAAAAACCGGAAAATATCATGGATTTTGACATTTTGAGATGCCCCCTCTGGAAACTAGATGGTAGAATTTTGTGTTTCTTTTACAGAATGTACAATATAGTATTACTCATCAAATAATAAAATTTGAGCAAAAAGTCTATAGTAGTATTTGTATGATTTGCTCCGAAGTGCGAAAAAATGGTATTTTCCTATATAATCCTATAGTAAATGTACCTGTATTTTGAGACGGTCCCTCAAAAATAACCAGACGGTAGATTTTCACTAAACTTGGCATGTAAACTGAAGTCAATGTAAGGTATATATGGTATAAAATTAAAGAGTTTCTCTATAGTAGTTTTCACACAATAAAACCCCAGTCGGCTCCCTTAAGACTAGGTACAAACGTTTCAGCTGATTAAAACATTTAAGAGGGATTATACACTCACTTTCTTAAATATACCTAGTATCCCTGATATGTTATAGCAAATACACATGATGACATTTTTCATTACTGTTTGGGGTAATGACAAATCAGCTCTGATGCAAGGTCATATCTCATTTACTGTGAATCATTTTTTTATTTTGGAGAACTTAATTTTTGCATAATTATTTTTTTTATTTTGGTGTAGGTATATATATGAAAAAAAATTGGGGTGGACAAAATTCATGGGTCTCTTCATACCTCAAAACCAAACAAAATCCCCCCCCCCTCCCCCTGAAAATTAGTGACTTCACAATACATCAATTTCTATGGCACTCAAAAACGATAAATATTCATTATTCATATAGAAATTTAAAGCTGTTCATTAATGATGAAAGAACTACTAAACAGTCAAAGAATTTCACAAAAGAACTACATATATAATCAAACATTTTTCTATACAAAAGTGTATACATTCAGTCATTCTATATGAAATTATAACTAATATATAAGGCAAGAACAGATACATGTAGCAGCAGACAAAATTCTTCTTAAAAAGAAAAGATCTACTTAAAGTAAATACTCACAGAGCTATGCTCCCCCTCCTGCACACTGACCCCTAAAACCCTAGATGACAGATTCTTCAGGGACGGCGTTCTACCATTATACAGCTGATGGAAGTATTTGTAGCGGGATGTGTCCCTAATTTGTTTTTTGGGATGACTGATATAAAGTACCTATTATGCAGTAAAATAAGTGATCAGATATACAGAAACTATAATATGGTAAAATAACTTCATTCACATGTAGCAGATTTTATAATGCAATACAATGGATACTTTAAATTGTCCCTTCTCACAATTTGCAAATGATCAATGAACCTGTAAGTCATGGTGAATGGCGTGTCCCACTAGTAGTCTTCCCTTAATCATGCTGCTGATATCCCTTTGGACAACAGGAAATTCTTTTCCTGAACAACAAGGAATGTTTCATTATTATGGTATATGTATGCACTCCATAATATCAATATCTGCATGTACATGTACTCTATACTAGCAACAGAATACATTTAATAGAATAATAAGATGTATGTGAATTATTCATATTTTTACCTTCATAAATCATCATTTGAAACAATTTGTTTCACAGTTTAAGAATCTGTTATAAGCTTTATAATTTTGTGTCTGTATGTTGTCCCTGCTTTATGTGAATGTAAACTTAATGCATGTTTAATAATGTTTAATAATGAATGCAACTATCAATAAGAAAACTGTGCCATTGTTTCATTTTACTGTTGTACCTTTCTCTAAGTCCTGCTTTCGGATGCCGCTGACCTTGGTCCTATAATCCACCACGTCCTCCATTGGTTTGACAAATTCATCATACACACAGTGACCATGCTGATTCACGATGGACACTCGGGCCAGCATGCTCTCCCTTCCATCCCTCCCCACGCCCACCATCTCACAGTCCATTGCCAAAATCTTTGTCAACCTTTAACATTTTGAAATAAAAATCTTTTGTGGAAAATATACCTACTTAACTTATGTTTTGAATGGTCATACAATTATTGTACAAATACATGTACTAATATTAGCAGCAATAATCAAAACACAACATAATTCTGTATATACATTTAAGGACATACGCAACGTAGTTTGAACTTTATTGTCTTTTTCCCTGGAGTTGAAGAGTTCCAATACTTAAAGGAACTGTGTGCTACATTTTAATGTCTATATATGCTGTTGTACATTTCTTTTAAAACAAATTTGGATAAACAAAACATCTAGAATATATGTTGAGTAATTTTTGTGTATTTTTGTTTGAATTATACAAGAATTTTCATCAAGTGATATCTTTTCAAAACCCCTGGTAATGCATGCTGATTTTTTTGTCTATGAATATCTGATGGCACCATAATCTTAAATTAAGAATATCTTGAAAAATTATCAGTAGGTAAGGTACCTTGCGTATGTCCTTAAATGGATTTATATCATTTATGTACATGTTAGAATTAAAGATATATCAAAGTTGTAACTGAATTAGTGCAACAAACTGAAAACTTCTGTAGAAAGCACCACAATAAGATTGCAATCATTTTTCAGCTAGAGTAACATTTACAACATACCCTCCATAAGAACCAGCCTTGACTAGGGGATTATGGGTTCTTGTACACTTTTCCGGAAGTTTAGTTTTGCGATCCAGTAAAATCTCATCCACATCATCAAACCAAATTTCTGGTTCCCTAGACAGTATATATTATAATTTAAATCATAACAGGTCAGATGAACAGCAGTGGAATTTCAATAATGTAATTATTTAACAATAATATGCTTTCTTTATCTGTTGGTATGGGAATTTATGTTGCAGCTGTTACAGAAAAATACATAACTTATACATACATAACTGTATGTGGGTTATGTAAATCGTAAAGTAGAATTAAGTACATATATGTACATTAAATATTGTATTACTGATATGTATGTCATTGTATGTTTCACTAATGGAAGAGCCACTGTTGAAGAAATCTATACAGGTGGCTTGCTTAGCAGCTTTAAGGTTTTGATTTCATATGAAATAAAAGAGATAATTTTCAGTGATGTAAACATCATATATCAAAACAATTTTTTTCTTTTATAATTTAATGAATAAAAAATTGAGTAAACTAACTTTTCTTTATCTTTTGTTTCTTTCTCTTTGGCATTTACAAGCTTAACTTTCTTTTTCTTTGCATTGAGGCCCAGATCCTGAAAAAATACCAGTAAATATACATGTATATGCTAACGGAATGAGAATCTGTCAAATACTAAAATAATCAAGTAATTTTTTTTTTCAAACACAGTTATTGAAATAATCATAGAAACTTTGTTTTAAAACCAGAATCGGGTTAACGAACCCCAAAAAATAATGTACAAATGCTAGAAACTGATCTGTGTTTTCAAATACAGTTGAACTTCGGTATCTCAAACACTGATATATTGAATGCCATGAATATGTCCAAGTGATTTGGAAGCCCCACCCCTTATTCTTTAGTAAGTATTTTACTCTGGATATCTCAAATTCTCTGATATCTCGAAGTTTTTTCTCGGTCCCATTGAGTTCAAGAAAACAAGGTTTGATTGTAGTTTGGGTTTTCCTGACATTTCTAAATTTTTGTTAATTGAAGAATTACCATATGCTCTGAATACAAATGTATTTTTAAAATTTATTAAGCACTTAATATTTTTTGTTGCACCTGAATTCACTTGCTTTAACTTACAGGTATCGCTGAAGAAACTACTAAATATATCACATGAAGTCTTCATACCTGTTGAAGTTTTTTCCAGTTTGATGAAACTTCTACACTGTTGACAGAAACCTCAGTGCTGGTTTCCCCGTTCTCTTGTTTATTCTGTATTTCTGTGTGGCCTTTTACCTTGGCATTTTTACCCTTGGTTTTCTTTGCTTTAAACCTTTGCCATTTATTTAATTTTTTGCCGGATTTCTTTCCTACTTCACTGTTTTCTTTGCTAATAGAATTCTCCTTGTTTTTGGTTGGTTTGCTAGCATTGTCCTTTAATTCATCAATTCTGTCTGGATTGACAATCTTTTCCTTACTTGCTTTCTGCTTTAAGGGTGACCTTGCTTCAGAATGTTTTTGTTTTGCCTCTATATTGTTTATGCTTGGATTACAAGAAATATTTTTTCGTTTTGGAAGTTTTTCTTTGCACAGCTTTACATCATTATACGATTCGTTGTCACCAAGCTTCATTTTCTTTCTTTTCTTGTCCCTATTTTTTCTCTGCCCTTTGCTTTTTATATCCGTGCATTGCTGAAAACTTGAAATTGTCTTTATTTTCTTAAAATCTCTGACATTCACATCTCCTTCCTGGCTTATTCTTTTCCTCTTCATGTTCTAAAAACAGATGTGATTTCATTTTATATTCAAAGCACAAAGTCTTGTGTATCACAATTAATCCTATTAATAAAAGTAGTTACCTCACTGAACAACATTTTTCAATTTCAATCTTTTTCATATCAATTGTTCAATCTCTATCATATAAAATAGAATTCCATTAAAACTGTACTCTCTTTGTCAAATCAGAGATATAAATGTCTCTGATGTAATAATTGTGATTTTTGGTCTCAAGCTGCCTACAAATTTTAAAACTGAACAATATAAAAACTAAATGCCCCCTTCCCTGTCACATTAAACAGGTTAGGACCAATGGCCAAAATGCAACATAACTTGTTTTGGACATATCCCAAATGGAATATTAAGAAAGCTTAGAAGGGTCATATAAGGAAAATGAAAAAAATAATAAAAGTCGTAATAACAACTTTTAATCTCGCAATCACAATTTTTTATCTCGTTATTATGACTTTTTATCTTGTTATTATGACTTAATAAAGTCATAACAACGACCTTATATCTCGTAATAAGGACTTTTTATCTCAATATTACGACTTTTTATCTCGTTACTACGACTTTCTTAAATCATAATAACAACTTTTTACATGTATCTCGTAATAACGACTTTTAATCTCGTTATCACCGCTTAAGAAAGTTGTAATAAAGAACTTTTCTCTCATTATTACGTCTTAAGAAAGTTGTAATAACGACTTTTTTTCTTGTAATTACGACTTTCTTAAGTTGTAATAACGACTTTTTATCTCATAATATCTCGTTACATGTATAACGACTTAAGAAAGTCGTAATAACAATTTTTGAACTCGTTATGACTTTTTATCTCGTTATTACGACTTTTTAAGTCCTAACAACGACTTTTTATCTCGTTATTATGACTTACTAAAGTCGTAATAATGACTTTTTATCTCGTAATAACGACTTTTTTTCTCATTATTAGGACTTAAGAAAGTCATAATAATGACTTTTTATCTCGTATTACGACTTTCTTAAGTCGTAATAACAACTTTTTATCTTTGTTATTACGACTTTCTTAAGTCGTAATAACAACTTTTTATCTTTGTTATTACGACTTTCTTAAGTCGTAATAACAACTTTTTATCTTGTTATTACGACTTTTTATCTTGTTATTATGACTTTCTTAAGTCGTAATAATGACTTTTGTATCTCGTTATTATGACTTTTTATCTCGTTATTACGACTTTCTCAATCATAATAATGACTTTTTATCTCGTTACTTAGACTTTTTTATCTCATAACAACGACTTCTTATTTATTTATTTTTTTTCATTTTGGTTCTTTAATTTGGTCCTTTTAGGTTACGAAAGCGTAGAAGTACGGAAACGTATAATGATCTTGTATTTGTAAGTTGGAACGCGATAATTTTTTCATAATATTGTCAAAAACGGTTGCTTCGAAGTTTGCAGATTTATCTATGACAACAATCTCTAATGAAGGACACTTTTTTGATGTATTTTGGACGACTTACACACTTTTATCTATCAAAGTCGAATTTATCAATGTCGCGCTTAAATAATTCATATAAATTACACCGCTAAATTGAATATCGCAGACATTACTGCTACGCATCGCAGACATTATTCCAATGTATTATATATATGACACATAGGCGTCGGAAGCAAATTTGAAACGAGGTGTGGGGGGGGGGGCTAAACCAACCAGAAAAAAAACCTTTGGGGGCTAAGCCCCAATTTTCAATGCCTATATTATGTTTATCTTTGCAAAAAAGGGGGATGGGGGCTAAGTCCCTTCCCGGTTCCGATGCCGATATGACCACTTCATGTAGGCAACTTAAATCAGAGAAATTAAGTCATCCAAATTTGAACTACTTGTAATACTCATTCAAGCAAAATTGACATAGATTTGTCAATATACTATAAAGTATTTAATCGTTTGATTTGCAGTTCATTTTCTAATTGCCTCACAGTTGATACCAGTGGTATGCATAAAAAGAAAGATCAATTTCAGCTATGATTATTTTTTTTAATACAGTTAAATTGTTGTTCAAACTTAAGATGACAAACGTACGTTAACAGACAAGAACTGTCAAAATATCGACGTGAAAGCTTAATAAATGGAACCATATCGACATTATTTATTCTCATTATATAAAACTGGGAGAATATTGCTACACATTTTAAAAATTGCAACAACATTGCTATTACGCAAAAAATTATCATACTTTGGTCAAAGTCAACAAAGCTTTTACAGGACAGTTAAATCATCAAACGATTATCGTAATTTTCTGATTTCCTCGCACAACTCGACAAAACTATGATGATTTATACATTTTATTGGCAGATGACACTAATTTTATCTTGTCATTTTGAGGTAAAACACAACGACACGAGGCGGTTATACGTTTCCGTAATATGGAAAGGTCAAATGAGGAAAACAAAAAAAATTTTAAAAGTCGTAATTACAAGATAAAAAGTCGTAATTACAAGATAAAAAGTCGTTGTTACAACTTTCTTAAGTCATAATGACGAGATAAAAAGTCGTTATTACGACTTTATAAAGTAGTAATAACAAGATAAAAAGTCGTTATTACGAGATAAAAATTCGTTATTACAACTTTCTTAAGTCGTAATAATGAGATAAAAAGTCATTATTAGGAGATAAAAGTCATTATTACGACTTAAGAAAGTCGTAATTACGAGATAAAAAGTCATAATTACGAGATAAAAAGTCGTAATTATGAGATAAAAAGTCGTTATTACGACTTTTATATTTTTTTTCATTTTCCTTATTTGGCCCTTCTAGGCTTTCATAGAATATAAATTTTCATTGCAAAAAAAAATTGTTTTTATAGTTATAGCATAAAATACATGTATTGTAAACCTGCAAAAGCAACAACTTTTGGTAATCATGTTTTTTTTATACATATCCATACCTTTTAGGAGATTGATTCCTCAAGAGAACCTAAACTTCTTGGTAATCAATCTCATAAGCTGTAGGGTTATGGAAATATCAGCTTACCCAAAGCTGTTGCATTTGTAAATATTGAGGGAGATAAATGTGATGGACCAGACCATGATGCAAATCAGGTCCCCTGAATCACTAGTCAGGTGCTTTACCAACTGAGTTCTCCGACCACTAGTGATAATACCTGCTTGACCGCCAAGCATTTAATAGCAAGAAGCCAAATGCCGCTCACACTGCAAGCTCTTAAAGGAATTCCTGGGGGAAAAGAAAATTCGGACTGTGCACATTGATCCAAACAATTTTTTTCCATAGTTACCCTTGGACCTACAATGCAACATGAATGCCTCTTGCTGCTAACTACGTTCTTGAGGTAACAACAAAAGTTCACCAAATAGAATTAATATTCACATGATTTAATCGATATTGCAAACTAATAGTTGATTCGATGTTTTTTTTGTTTTAATTTGCACTTTTCAGACTTCAATTTGGTAATGCAACTAACATACAACGTCATGTGTTGCACAGTCTAGACGTTCCAAATGTCTTGTGTGGTTTGAATCATAGGCACTCCCCAGCTTAATTGTTAAAAAATATATATCTACTATACTATAAACATATGTTATGTTTATAGTATAGTAGATATATATTTTTTAACAATTAAGCTGGGGAGTGCCTATGGGTTATTGCTGTTCTGTGTGTTTTTTGTCTACTTTGCCATTATTCTAAGTTTTGTAGTTCATTGGGCTTATGTTACAAGAATCATCAAGTATCCTAAGCAAAAGTCCATATTTTTACTTACAATATTCTCCTAAAAGTCACTGAAACACGTTTTCTTCCTCTCACTCGCTCTCCTTTTACCGGAAAATAACAAACGTATACTAAATGGAAAACTTGAATTCATTGAATGATTCATATTTACGGATGATCTAAAATTTAAAAAAAAAAAGAATAAAAATCATTTTTGTATCAACTTATCAACTAATATTTGTTAAAATTTTGACGCAGTTTTCTTTGGATTTTTATTCACTTTGGTTTATAACTCGATTTTTTTTTCCGGAAATCGAAATACGCTCTTCTCCAGTTTTCATTTACCGAAGTAAGATCATTTTCCTGTGTTGACTTGCAAAAAGGTTTGGCACGTGTATAGACTTTCAATTCTAAATTGTATTTGATTAACTCATTATTCTGTTATTTTTGTTCATGATTATGATTTTTTTGGTCTGTCTTGCTTTAACATGTTTCATATATATTTATTCATTTTTCCGGACAACGAAGACATTTGTTTGACTCGAGATCATCATTCAGAGATAAACTGATAAAAAAGCTGTACATGCAACTTTCTAAACAAGCAGGGTTTTCAGGTAAATAGTGTTTGATTTTCAAATTAAAAATCATTTTCATATGTATGCTTTAATCTCTGGATCTCTGCAGATTGTTAACTTGAGAGTAGGATGTAAGTGGAATATCCAACCCCTGTACATATTTCAGGTGTACATTCTCACAGACAGGTAATCCGAGATTCTTCGGACTCTGACCTCCACTTTTAAATTGTGTCACATGCAGGGAGCCGGCACATGTCACAATATAAAAGTGGGGTTAGAGTCAGAGGAATCTCGGGTTAGCAGACGGGATCAGCAGGTAAATTTAACAAAAATTTTTAAATAGCTCAATACATGGGCATAAAAGTATTTTGAACTTAACTTTATCAAGTCTATGTCAAAGGTAAATACAAAAAAGTTTTAGTTTTGCATTTTTTTATCATTTGGGGGGGGGGGGGGGGGGGGTAGGGCCGTATTAATACATGTATATCAATACATACAGATATTCAAGAATGTATCGTATCAAAAACAGAACTTCCAATAGGGCAGGCACTTTTTCTTATAATTCTGTGAAAAAGTTGGGAATTTCAATCAACCTATGATACTATTTAATTGTTTTGAATTAAAACTAATCAATAAATGATATAAACATTAAGAAGATAGCACATCTTTATAATTAATACAAAATATATGGATAATTATATTTGAACATGTTGGTTTTACAGTCATTAAAAGTTTGAATAAGAAGTATTTTGTAATCATGACAGTGAGACAAGAACTTCAAAAATTAGGCAATTGCCTGACAAAACACACATGGAATTTAGGCAATTGCTACAAAGTTTACAATCTTTTTGTTAAATATTTATGTAAGTTATGTACTGTTTAAAATTGAGTCTTCCAGATGTCAAGTAAACTCACAACCTAACAGAATTGCAACCAAATATTGCTCAGGAAACCAGGAGTTTTACACTTCGTTTATTATTTTGTCCCATTTTGTAATTTGTAGAAAGTGAGGATGTTATTACCAGTGACATTCTGAGAATTGCTGGGAAGATTTCAAGAAAAATAGAGAGGAAACAAAGAAAACACAGAAGCAGAAAAACAAATGAAACAGGTAAGCAATTTTCACATTAAATAAATGCAAAAGAAAAAAAAACAAAAAAACTTGTGATAAAGTTCCAACAGTTTTGTTTCCTTAATATAGATATTGTTTCATTCATTTGTTAAATATCTAATACATGTAAGTCCATATCACTGGGCTTAATTGAGGCTTATTTGTACAGGGTCCTAGCTGTACCCTGTCAATTGGGACTTTTAAATTGAAAAAAGTGAAGAAAATTTGATTGTATTAATGTTTACTGTAAAATAAAGACATTTTATTTTTTTTGTTTATTTATTTATTTATTTTTATTTATTTATTTTTTTTTTTTTTTTACATTTTATGAACAATCATGACAATCATGATCTGAAATTTAAATTCAGTCTGCTTCTCATTTAGGGAATTTTTACTTTGTCTTTTGAAGAAAAGAGTTAATTTTAAGCTGGAACTTGGTCTTTGTATGGGCTTTGTATGCAATAATTATAAAGTCCTCTAATGCATTTAAAAACTGCTGGGAATGAAAACTTGTACAGTATATTAAACTTCATCAAACATTTGTTTCCTGTAACCAAGTTTTACTGTATCCATAAGATCATTTTGATGGGTATTGACAAATAATGTGGCTATTGATAGACATGTTTATACCAAGCCACTAGAGGTATAGATTATATGTCATTACAATTACATTTTTTTTACAATAACTAATCATGCTGATCATGTAATACTTGTATACATATGCTCATTTAGATGATTTTACAACACAAGATTCAACAGGACTAGCTTGTTTTCAATATCCTGATTCTGGAATGCCATCTAGCAAGAAAAGAAAGTCAAAGCAAGAAAACAAATCTTCAGATATGTCACCCTCTGAGAAAGAGGAGATGTTCTCTCCACCACAGATAGAAGAGTTAGAAGGTGTAACTTCTCCAAAAAAGAGAAAAAAACATAAACTTCCAGAGGAAGATAAAAGTGAATCTGTGACAGATAATGGAGTATCTAGTTCTAATGCCAGTCATGTGTTCTCTCCAAAGAAGAGAAAACAGACAGAGAGTGAAAGTAGGGACAGTTCTGTGTCTAGTAGGAAGAAAAAGAAAAAAGATGCTACATGTGACTCTAGAGAAAATATCAACGAACGTGACAAAGACTCTAGTGTAGTGAGTTCTGGTGATCATGGTTCTGACAAAAGTGAAGGAAAGCCTAAACAAAAAAAGCAGACAGCAGCACAACTCCACAAATTTAGGTAAACACTGTATTTGTATAATGACAGGTGTTGTGGAAGTCAGATTAGGGGGATTTCCTACACAGACTTTCAAAATCCAAATTGGGGTGAAGCATGTTACAGTTACATGAAAAATATAATGTCAGTGTTGTAAGTATATAATAGCCAGTGCAACTGTACTTAAAAACATATATACTAGCATATTAATTTTTAATTTTATTCCTTTAACAGGTTTCAGAGGAAGGGCTTTCAACAGGTGGATGTGTCTTCAACCGTTGACCCAGTTCTGTCAGAGAATCTAGCAAAGAATAAAGATTTCTGGCTAATTAAAGCTCCTTCTGATGTAAGGACTAAAGTTTCTCTTATAAATTTTAATTTATTTTGAATTGATGTTTCATTTTTTCAGTTTTCAATTTATCGTTTATTTGTTTTGTTTTATGATAAATAATTTTTCTCAAAAAGTATTTTTGCTTTTTGTAGAACTTTTATTTCATATATATTTTTCCCTTCTTTTTTGGTATTACAGTTTGATATCACATCTTTAAACGAGAAGACAGTTTCTTTAACTGACAGAGTTATTGAACTTGACTTACCTGATCAGAAATGTGATCTTGTTGTTTCTCATCAGCCTTCAGAGTTATGTCCCTTGATTAGCAACCAGTCCACAGGACATTTGCAGCAAGGTTGGTATATGCCAGTATGTGTATACCAGACATTGTTAAAAATAAAAAATTAAGTGCAAGTTAGATAAGCAGCATCTGTATCCCAGCAACATGTAAATACACCAGAGATGCACAGTGGACAGAAGATCAACCTTTTTAAGTACACAGATAATCAATATACTGGTAACTTTTGACCTTTCTAAATATTCAGATGAAACAAAAATTGTACATAAATTGTTGAACTTTATATCAACATTCATATTCAGGTTAAATATGATGTATATTGTCCACTGCAAAGTGTTATATATGCATAATTTTGCAAGAGGTGTGTTCAACAATGCGAGTGCTTTTGAGTGCTCATGATAATATTTTCCTCCAACAGAATGTTTGTAAACGTTTATGAGCACCTGTTCTGTTGAACAGTCCTCTGGTATATTCCACATCAAGTAAAATTTAGATCACCTCCTGCCTTTTTTGGTACATGTATATTTCATGTGTTATTTTGTCAATACATTGTAATATTGAGTGTATTTACAGGGGGAAGTTTTGGGGGTCAGCTTCAGATTATAGGCAGTATAGATGTACCTCCTGTCCCTCCAATACAGGTACCTCCTAGGAAAGAACATACCATTCCAGAATGCCTCAAACAGAGATATGTACCTTTTGGAGCAGGTAAGTACACAAATTTATATTGTTGAAAATTTTAATGGAAAGAAGATGGGCAAACAAGGCGAGCAAAATGCCTATGGTGCGACAAGCTGAAAAATAAATCTCAATTATAACAAAATTTTCTTTGATATTTCATCTATCAATGTAAGATCTCCACAATGTGCAAAAATCTCACAAAGATTGAAATTATTCATCTATGAAATAGCATACACACAGCAAAGAGGGCAAAAATGCATTTCTTCAAACTATAACATAATTTTTCCATATGAGTGGGTCTTTACTCCATTATTTTGGAAAGTTCATCCTCAAAGTATACATAAATATATGTTTTTTGGTTGAAAAAAAACATGGAAGCAGAGCAAAGACCCACTATACCTTAAAGATGCACTCTTTTGACACAATATTTGTATCTTTCCAAGAAATATTTGAAGTCCATTTAGTCAAGGATCATATTACAAACATGATTTAAATGCCAGTATTTATTCAAAAGTAAATATGATTTTTATACATCTGAAGCTATAGGCATTTTGCATGCCTTGTTGCTCATCTCCTTTTCAAAATAAATAAAAAATGTAATTTGCATAACAATGTTCATTGTATGTGTACATGTACATGCAATAATAGTTCAGAAGATGTAGCTTTCAATACCTTTTCTATCTCATTTCAGACATCCCTGTCAAAAGTTCCCCATCAAAGAAGAAAAAGAAACACAAGAAAGGTAGACAAACTGTACATGTACTTAATCTATTCATCCAGGTAAATTTTTCAAATCCAGCTCAATCAGAAATATACACTTTATGATAATTTTTTCTTTATTTCCAAGATAAGTCTGTATGGTTCAGATTATTTTGACTGCATTTTCACATGTATTTTTGCTGCTTTACAATGGGACTTTATTAATATATACTAAATCAAGAATCACTGTACAGTTATTCCACAAAAACATGACCAATTAAGAATTTTTTATGTCGCTTACAAATTTACCATTGTAATATCTTAACTATAAATTTAAAGGTCGATTTCAACTCTATGAAAGATACACACATTGTTTTGTAAATATTCACCAATATATATGCAGTTAAAGTTTTGATATGAACATAATGCAATGTTGAAAAACATATTCCACTGCAAATCTTAATGTCGTTTCATTTATTTACAAATTTCAAGATGAAATTTCCAGCCATAAAATCGTTCTGAATAGATTGCAATGAATGTTAAAAAATGTCTTTTATCTTATATAAAAAGAAATCAAACCACTTCTTGCAAAGAAATGCATGGATCTCCTTTCATGCAAAATCATAAGCATGTCGCTTAAAATTGATTAACTTCCGTAACGATTTTGTCTTAAATTTCACGCATAGAATGCAGATTTCAAAAAGAACTGAAACTTATCTGAAAGTGACCACGGAACCTTATATCATCAATTCTAGTTGAGAGACAGCTATTTTAAACGATAACATTTTCGACATAACAAAATGAATTAGACAAAAACAGTTGTCTCTCTTAAAAATTTAACTTCCGTAACGGTAATTCAGGAAAGTTTTTGCATTAAAGGTATAAATTTTTTTATTATTTTGGAAGCGAAATGCTTCATACTTTTGTTTAATATACTAAAACAAACTTGATTTTAACTATTGAATAGAATTTTAACTTTTATTGCTAGGAATTAACTTCCGTAACGATTAACTTCCGTAATAATATTTTTCCGGAAAATTTAATTTAAATTCGGATTCGTGCGAGACTTCATGAATCATACTTCAGCATTCTTTACTGAACATCAGAAACGAAAAATTGTTCAAATTCAGCTTTATTTAAAAAATAATAAGGCTTGTTCAAGCATTAATTTCCGTAACATTACCTTTAAATCAATGGTACATGTGTCTTGAAATTGTTGTAAAAAGTTAACGATACCAGATTTGTGTACATTTTTTTGTTTTCAAGTTCACTGATATGTCCTTAAGAGAATTATGATATTCATTTTGTTATTTGAAACAATAATTTTTTTTCATGTTTTAAACTCTAAATTGGTCCATTTATTGTTGAATGACTGTGTAGTGAAAGTAAACTAGATAATTAATGAAAAAGGTAAGTATTGAAAAATCTATCCATCAAAAGCCAAAACATGGTTTAAAAAAATATGAACTAGCATGCACACATATAGCTACTCACTTTATTCAGTACTCAAATTATGGCAGTTCTGGTTGTAGAAAATTGTATATAATTGTCTCAATTCATGAGTGAAAGGGCAAGTTTTTATAAAGTTGCAAGGATACAGTTTATTTGATACATTATTTCTATTGCAGATCATAAGGAAAGTACTGAGGAAGATCACAAAAAACAAAAGAAAAAGAAGAGAAAGAAAAGCTGATTTTTGTTTATGTTACTATATATTCTAGATAAAATAAAAAAAATATTAATACTTGTTTATGGTGTTTTTGTTATAACCAGTTTTTAGCTCACCTGAACAGATGTCAATTCCTGATGACTGAGGAGGAATAATTACACACTGAAATTTTATTTACTAAAACTTAAAAAGTTTTTTTTTGAAACTTTTAAACAGTATATATATAAATCCTTATTACTCCTGTAAAAAAGACAATCAAATGAGTGAAGAATTTTTAGCAAATAGAGTAGTGAAACAAGGTGATAACCTGAGTCCAACACTTTTCAATATTTTTTTTGATGATTTAGTAAAATATATCAATAATACAGCCACAGTTCAAGCTCATTTAGATTCAATGCCTATAAGCCACATGTTTTTTGCTGATGATCTTATTCTTGTTGGAGACACATACTGGTTTACAGAAATGTATAGTTACATGTATTTTAAGTAAATATTATCATGAATGGAAATTATGTGTGAACATGGAAAAAACAAATGATATGATTTTTTCTCAAAGTGCAGATAATGAAAATGAGTATGGTTTTTACTACAATCATAGTCCTATAGAAATAACAAATCAGTATAAATATTTGGTACTTGTATTTAAATCTGGAAAAATGAAATTCTCAGCGGAACAACTATCAGAAAGAGCTAGATCCGAAAAAGCCTATTATGCTGTGAAAAACTAAATTTCCAGCTAAAATAAATTTTTCTGTCGAGAAACTTTATAGATGTATGATTACTCCAGTCTTAACTTATGGTTCTGAAATTTGGATTGCAGACTACAAATGTGATTTATTATCCTCAGATCATTTCCCATTTGAAAAAATACAACTACATATATTAAAAGACATTCTGGGTGTTCAAAATCATCTAATATTGCTGTTCTATATGAGTTGGGACAATTCCCTCTAATTTTTATTTGTGTTTAGAAAATATGTGTAAATTTTATTTAAGATTGAAAAATTTCGAGTCAGAGAATGAGCATATAATGACCAATTTGTGGAGTCGGCATTTAAGGAGGATAAAACACGGGGGTCTAGAGTATCTTGGCAGAGAAAACTTTTTACTGTACAACAGAAATTGTCTTTATCTTCATTGGACATATCATATAAAACTCAAGTTATAAATTAGAGGAGCATTATCATAACAAAATACGTGAACAATTAAAGAACATTTCCAAATCTGATTCTGGAAAATTAACTTTTTATAGTAATATAATAATTTTAAAAATGATTCTTGTGGGTGTGCTTTCCATACATCTCTTAAAATCGTGTATTATTCGCGAATAAGTTTCTGTAAGACTTGTCTTGTTCCGACGTTGCCCTTTTTCAGGAGAATGTCGAGAGAGAGAAAACCGGGAGGGAAATCAGCGTTTATCACCGTAGGCACCACACAGTTTGAGAAACTGACCAACGCTATTTGTAGTTCAGCCGTTCTTACAGTAAGCGCAATAAGTTTGATTTAGATCCATGGTTATTTAACCTGTGTAAATAACTTGTATATTAACTCGAATTTCCTCAGTTATTTTTAATGGAATGTCGACCATCAGAATTGCCATATGGCATGACATCTTCATTGACGGAACCCTGGCAAAATAAATGAAAGGTGTCTCTGGGTTTGACTTAGAGCCTAACACTCTAACGTTACTGAATGTTCTCTTTTTTTGGTAAATTGACGAAACCAAGCTAAAATAGTGTAAGAAAAATCTTGTTAGGCTGATAATGGGGAGAGCCAGTTTGAAGTCTTTTGTTTTGAGATGACATTTAAGAAGCCGTGATCAGGATAAGTTTGATACGTTTGTAGCCTGAGAACCACAGACACCTGCTAATGTATGGATGACCCCCCCCCCCCCCCCCACACACACACACACTTCTGAGAATGTTTTAACACACAAATATACAATATATCCTTATTGTGTCTTGAAAATCTCAGAATGGGGGAGTGGTAGGTTTTACAGCCCTGCCTATGAGGAAACTTGACACAAAAACACTTTTTTTAATGTGTTCAATAATTTTTTTCTGCTATGTATTCAAAAGGAAGAGTAGGAAATCACAAGGAAAGACAATTGTTTTGGCCAGGTCTGATTCATTCCTTAAACTTGAAGTGTCTTTGTTTGTCATTTCATACCAAGTCATGTTCTCTTTTGAGTTCCATGTGTTACATGAAAGCAAAGATCCACAGTTACATGACAAACAAAAAAAAAATTAAAGCCAAATTATGCATCTACAAGTTGAAATTCCGATAGAGAACTATTTTATAGCAAAGTTTCCCAATTGAACATGTTCAATGCTTATCATTACACATGTAAGCTAGATTGACCAGACACTGCAACCTTGGTAACTACAGATACTTTGGCTCTGGTTGCCTCATACATAGCATGTGAATGCTAGTATTTTATATTAATATAATTTTGAAGAAAAAATTCTTTCATTTTTAGACTCTTCTCAATTTGGGTTACAGAAAAGTCAAAGTTCAAATAGGCCATGGTAAGGAGCCTATTGTAGACAGGGTACCAGGTTTAGAAGTTGAAGTTTATAGGTTAAAGCCCAGTATCAGTGAAGACATCAATCAGGCCGACTTAGTCATCAGTCATGCAGGTAAGTGTGGATAGTATATAACTAGTATGCAGAATTTGTGGACACATGAATGCAGATCAGCGTCATCTAATATCATTTAATAAGATACCTTGTTACTAAAATTAAAACTTAGCTGGTGGAAACCAGTGATATTTAAACTTTCAACACATCCACATACTCTATTTCTTGAACTACAAATATCAGATACACGCTGGGGAAATAATTTACGTGTGAAAACTTATTTGAATGATTTACCATGTTTACAGGAGCTGGAAGTTGCTTAGAAACTTTGGCAGCAAACAAACCACTTCTTGTTGTGATCAATGATGATTTAATGAATAATCATCAATTAGAGCTTGCGTATCAACTCAACAAGGACAAACATTTATTTTACTGCACAACAAGGTGGGCATCCTATGTTTAACTTCCATGTAGCATCATTTATAAATAGATATCAAATTCTTTGAATATCTACACCCTCTGCTATCCAGGGTAAAAATTCTAGACATATAATACTCATGATTTTTCTATCTTTTTTGGGAAGTTTACAATTTGCATTTACAAACATGATAAAACAGTACATTTTGGATTGAGTATTCCTAGTTCTACATGTACAGCTCATATTTTGCTGTTAATTAAATGTTTGATGAAAATAAATGAATTCTATAATTGTTGTCGAATATGGTAAATACTCAGTAATTTCCCCCAATAATGCAGAAGTGTTTTCTGTCATATGTGGAGAAAAATTTTTGTGTGCTCTTGTCAATTTTTATTTATCTGCTGTTCCGAGTAAATAATGTGCATATGATCTGATGTTATTTTATTTTAGCACCTTAGTGGAGACACTTTCTTCTGTGGATTTTTCTGTATTAAAACCATTTCCTCCTGGCCAGCCACAGAAGTTTGGTGAATTCCTTGACAATCTATTTGGCTTTAGTGAACAGAAACAGTCCTAGGAGTAGGTAGTTAATATCCTGATCATAATCATTCATGTAAGGAGATGAATTAATATAAGTTTTTAAACTTCTCTCTGAATCCTGGTAGATCTTCATTGTATATCTGTACTTTATGGTTGTAATTTTCAAATAAAATATGGTATAAACTAAACATGTACAGTGTGTCATAAATGATAAAACATTTAACAATGTAAATCCATTTCATCTTCAGTTACATTATGTAGTTAAAACAATTTTTTAACAAAATCTTTTTTTTTCCATTTCAGAAAGAAAATATATATTCTGATCTGCCGTGTTTCTCAGTGGGGGAAGTATGTTGTTAAAGGAACTTTGTCTTCAGAAAAGAAGCATGGCTTCTTTATGGAGTGTCATATATAGACTTTCAAGGAACATTCACCAAAATGCAGCAGTAAAAGACACCAAAACCCAAAGTAAACTTTTCACAAAAGATAATCTGAGAGTGCATTCTTCAAGCATTCCAAGAACATTTGTTATTTCCGCTGACACTCCCAGAAGATCTATAACAACAAGTGTTGTGTTAACTTCTAACAAGCAAGAAGTGTGTGATAATGGAGATTGTGCATCTCATCAGAGTGATAATTCATCTGGTAAAGGAGATTTAGTCTCTACTGATAAACAAGAGAAAGCTGTTGGACGTCCTAAACCAGAGTTCAAATGTTTCTATTATTTCCCACCAGTTAACATCATACGACTTATACAAAGATTCCAACTTCTGGTGTATGCAACTCTGCTCCCTAGCTGTATCTATCACATATACACAATTCCTTCACCCTCAGTTCTTATGACAGGTTTTGTTGCTGCTAACGTACTGTTCATGCCAGCGGTTCTCTATGTGATGCCGAGAACAATAGGAAGTTTGTCGGCAGGAGGGGTGGGGGAGGTCGTGGACACTCTCAAAGTCTCAAGATTATCTTTCTTTGGGAATAGAAAAGACAGTTATTATAAAATAGAGCATGTTAAACCTTTGTCCGAGGTTAGGCATGCAAATCTTGTGTATGCAAAGTTTGAATTGTATAACAAGAAAGATAAGTTATATTTGTTTAACTCATGGGCTAAGATCCTTGATAAAGAAATGTATGAAATTATAATGGGGAGACTCAAAGAATAAATGTGATTTACTAAATGATACATGTATTTATATGCTAATAAATTGTTCAGTGGAATCATAAATGTACATAAAAATTTAACCTTTTCTGTACATGTATTTAATACATGTATAAGAGATATAGAGAATTTAGAAAAGACATTTTGTAGTATTACATATATACTGTGTAGAAGGATTGAAATCATTAGATTTGAATGCTTAGCCAAGACAGATATAGTTTTCAATTCTTCTGAAGTAATGTTATTCAAAACTATTTTATAAATATGATAAAATATTTTTATAGCGAAGAAAATTGTCTTATGTAGGAAACGCTTTCTGGTAACTCATTTCTTTCAAATTGAAATGTAGAAAATTGAGTTAATCCCTTTTTCTATATGTGTCAAAAGTGGGCGGCATCTTTTCTATGACATCTTCTCCTCCAAAGCTTTGTTTTTCTTTCCTGTGATTGCTTTGTTCATGTTTTACAACAGTTCTGAAGTTTTTATTTGGCAAGATTCATGATTTACTTTTCTTGCTATAACAGTACGTAAACTTTTAATAAAAACAGTGAAGTCTGTCTAACCTGACTTGCACAGGGAGAGAAATTTTAAGTCAGAATAAACATGTCGGATTCTGCAGTGTAAGATATAGAAAACCATAGAATGGGAATTTAAGTAAGGGTCAGAATTCACATTGAAACAGATTGATTAGGTTCTGGGTTTGACAGTTTTCACTGTATGTAATTTTCATTGTGCCCATCTCAATATGACGTATTATTAAATGACACTGCCTATAGTTACGTAATCTGACTTATCTTTGACAAGCCCTTTAAACCAGCTAGGCCCATAGGGTAAAATCATTTTAAGCGATAGTGCGTTTTATCTAGGTACTGTCCCTCTGTCTGCTTATTAGCTTTCTTGGCCTGTGAACAATATTTTTTCCGAACCCGGGATGTAAGTATCAACACTTTACTCCAGAGCAAACGCTCTAACCAAGCACTGTGCCATGCGGGCGACTAATGATAAGAATGAAATCACTATTATAGCAAAACTGTGTATTTCTTAGCTGCATTTTTAAAATCAACTATTTCATTTGATAGTCTGAATAAGTAACTGAATGGGCATATTCTCTTTGAAGAAGTGGACACGCATAGACTACATCCACGAAGTCTACATACCTGTGCACTTGTCTAAAGAGAAAAAGCCTTTGCTCTCCCTGGAAAGATTTAACGAATAATTTTTTTGCACATAAGCAATTAGCATAAAAAACAGTAAAAAATGCAGTTCATGTCCATACAAGAGTTCAATGAATGTATTGTTTTGAACACTGACCTGCCCCCTTACCCCACTGTGAACATTATTGAGAGTTTCCTGTTTCTTTTCACTTGTACCAGTCTGTTTTGCATTTACAGTGTACTTTTTTTTTTTAAGTGTCTCTTTACATTCATACAGATAATTTACAAGTACATTGTTTATGACTTGCAAAAGTCCACTTCTTCAGCGTAAAAATGTTATTTCAAATGCAGAACAAGCAAATTCAAAGAATTGTGATCCTCCACTTTTGTGTCTTAGTGGTTGGGAAGCAATGATTTATGGCATATTGTAATGCACATATCAAGTATAAGTTCCCCTTCTTTTCGCATTCAAAAGTTATCAGTAATATTAAAATTTTTGAAAATTAGGCCAAACTTCAAAATCACGGTCATGGGCTTAAAAATCATAGTGCATTTTGAAATGTTTTGTCACAGGTAATGCACGTCAACTATGAATATCATGTCTTCTCTCCCTCAAGTTATCAGAAATGATTCATAAAATTTTTGAAAATTAGGACAAACTTGAAGGTCAAGGTCACTGGGTCAAATATCATAGCACATTCAGAAATATCTTGTCACAGGTAATGCATTTGTCAAATAAGAACGCCCTATCTTTCTCTTCATAAGTTATCCCCAATGCTATAAAATTTTTGAAAATTAGGTAATACATGTGTATTTCAATGTCAAGCTCACAGGGTCAAATATCATAGCATGGACGGACACGTCACAGTAATGCACATGTCAAACATGAATGCGCTATCTTTTCTTATTCAAGTTATTATAATCAATGATAATTTTTTTAAAGAATTAGATCACACTTCAAGGTCAAGTTACAGGGTAAAAAATCATGATAGTATATTTGTAAAGGCCCTCTCACAGGTAATGTGCATATGAAAGTCATCTCTCTTCTCATTCAAAAAGTTATGAACAAGGTAAACATGTTAGAATTTTTTGAAAATTAGGTTATACTTCAAGGGTGAAGGTCACAGGGTCAAATATCATGGCATATTTGGAAATTGTCAGAGGTAAAAGCCATATCTCTTTTCTTCAAAATTTATGACCAAGGTTAAAGCTAGTCAGGTTTGAATTTTTGAAAAGTAGGTCAAACTTCAAGGTTACGACGTCAGAAATCATAGTATGTTTGGAAAGATCTTGTCACAGGTAATGTACAGGTGAAATATGAAAGCCCTAGTTTATCTCATTCAGAATTTATTACCAAGGTTAAAGTTTTTTGACAGACTTACAGATGAATGAGATTTAATGTCCCCTCGCTTTCAAGAAAGCAGGGAACAAAAAATCTTACGACTGTCCATCACCTTGCTAGACCCCAAATAGGTAAACATGCAGAAGAAACTTAAGTATCCTCTATCTCCAACCTAACTCCGCAAATTAACACAATATGTACATTTTTACAATTTTATAATCTCAGTAGATATATGAATATCCATATGAATTTTCACGAAACCAAGGGGACATTAAATCTCACTCATCTGTCAGTCTGTCGCAAAAACTTTAACCTTTTTCATAACTTCTGAATTAGAATAGACAGGATTTTCATATTTCACATGTACATTACCTGTGACAATCCCTTTCCAAATTTACTATGATTTTTGACCCCGTGGCCTTGAAGTTTAACCTACATTTCAAAAATTTTAACATTACTTTAAATTGGTCATAACTTTTGAATGAGAAAAGATAGGCTTCATATCACATACACATGTATATTACCTGTGACAAGACCTTTCTAAAAGTACTGACTTTTGACCCCTTGACCTTGACATTTGACCTATTTTTCAAAAATTTTATGTTAGCTTAGAGCTTTTTATTAAGAAGAGATAAGGCTTTTCATATTTAACATGTACATTACCTGTGGCAAGACCTTTCCGAATAAACATGTACTGTGATTTTTGACCCCTTGACCTTGAAATTTGAGCAACTTCTCAAAAAATTTAATATTTCATTAAATTGGTCATAAAATTTGAATGACAAAAGATAGGGCTTTAATATTAGACATGCACACTATCTGTGACAAGACGTTTTTAAATGTACTATGGTTTTTGACCGCGTGACCTTGAAGTTTGAACTACTTTTCAAATATTTTATCTTTGTAACTTTTGATTAAGAAGAGATAGGGCTTTCATATTTGACATGCATATCACCTGTGACAAGGCCTTTCCTAATATGCTTTAATTTTTAACCCCTAGACCTTGAAGTTTGACTTACTTTTTCAAAAAAAAAAAAAAACAAAAAAAAAACAACATTACTTTCAACTGGGCATAAAATTTGAATGAGAAAAGATATGGCTTTCATATTACACTTGACATTACCTGTGACTAGACCTTTCCAAACATACTGTGGTGTTTCACCCCATGATGTTTGAACTACTTTTCAAAAATTTTATCTTTGCTTATATCTTTTGACTGCTTTTATATTTGACATGTGCATTACCTCTGACAGGGCGTTTCCGAGAATGCTATGATTTTTTACCCCTTGACTTTGACCTTCATGTTTGACTTAATTCTCAAACTTTTAATTTTGGTGATTACTTTTGAATGACATATTTGACGAGTGCATTACCTCTGGCAAAATGTTTCGAAATGTGCTATATTTGACCTTGACCTTAAGTTCGACCTTAGGTAATTTTTAAAAACATTTTATCAGTGTTGCTAACTTTTGAAGGAGCGAAGATAGAGCATTCATATTTGACACGTGCATTTCCCGTGACAAGCATTTCTAAATGTTCTGAGAATTTTAACCCTATGACCTTGTCCTTGAAGTTTGACATAGTTTTCAAAAAAATCAATATTGCTGATAACTTTTGATTGAGAGTAGATTTGGCATTTACTGTACATCTGACATGTGCACTACCTGTTTCAAGACCTCTCCTATTGTATATTCTGGTTTTTGACCTCGTGACCCTGACCTTAAAGTTTAACCTAGAACACTTTTCAAATTAATTTTAGATTTGTAATAACTTTTGAAGGAGAGAAGATAATGATTTCACATTTCTATATGTACATTACCTAGGAAATACCTTTCAGAATGTATATCATATTTGACTTCATGACCTTGACCTACATGTAGAAATCTGACCTACTTCTAAAGGAAATTAACCTTGACCATAACCTTTATGTCCCATAAGAGACAAGGCTTTCATATTTTTTTTCACATGTGCATTAATTGTGACAAGACCGGCCTTTCGGATTGTATTATGATATTTGACTTGTTGATCTTGATCTTGAAGTTTGATTAGTTTTGAAAAGCTATAAGCTCTTTGCCATAACTGTTATAAATTCAATAAATTTGTCATTTTTGTATGAAGACAAGACACACAAACAAGAGTTACAATATGCCATAAATAATGGCATCCCATCTACTAAGACACCGAAAGCGGAGGACCACAATTCTTTGAATTTACATGTTTATTCGTATACACATTTGCTTTATTTTATCATTATGATTCACATGAAGATGTTCACATCAACCTATGACTGGAGACCCTCCTTCCGCCATCCTGAAATAAAAAGAAGAGAGACAATAGACTTACTACAGTAACATTCAGGTTTAATCGGACTATTATAGATTTGATCATTCTATCAATATTTAGTCTTTGCATTTTATTTTTTCCTACAAAGTTGATTTTTGGGATTGTGTTGGAGGTGGGTGGGTGTTACTAAACATGACCAAAAAATGAGGACTATCAGTTTTAAAAAGTAATTGATGAACATGTTACACCTTATATAGCTTGAGCGATTGAATTCAAGAATATTAAGATCATGTTAATTGATAAGACCCCTTGCTCTAATTAAGGCGAGGGAGAGGGAATGTGCGACAGCATGCAAGGAGGCGAAGAAAACAAATTCCAGAGTGATGCCTATCTCGCTCCCTTATCCTAGTTTTGCTGTCTAGCTCATTCCTAGCTGCAGACCTGTTGCTCGCTGGTCTGGAGAATGGAATGAACTACCAGAGAGCTATAGTACTTACAGTTAAGTGTACATTTATTAATTGCGCACAAAAAATGTGCTACATGCATGTTTCTTGATTTATAATGTCACCCGCGTGGCACAGCGGTTAGAGCGTTTGCTCTAGAGTCGCGGAGTAAGGAGTTTATCCTTACGACGCGTCGCGGGTTCGAATCCCACTGTGGGGCGTGGAAACCGGTCCTTCGGATGAGACCGTATAAACCGAGGTCCCGTGTCGCAGTAAGTGCTGGCACGAAAAAGATCCCTCACTGCTCAATGGCCCTGAGTGCCGAGTATAGGTCAAAATTTGTAGCTCTCCACCGGCAAGTGGTGGCTTCTCCATATGAGTGAAAAATTCTCGAGAGGGACGGTAAACAACAATAAACAAACAAACAAACAAAAAGTATATGTTTAAACTGCCATCTCAAAATATTACTAACCGTTTGTTCAGAGCATAATCTTTTACAATTTCTACAACAAAATATTTCCCATAACAGTTGGTAATAGCCCTCCTGGGTCTGAAATTGAGACCATCGAAAATTTCGCATATTCATACGGCCATTTTGGGTGGCAAGACAAATTCAGTCCAATGCGCTTCGTGCAGATGTGAGTATAGCTGAAAGAGACCTTTAGAAAGGTTTTTTTGTGCAGTTGAGCTAAGCATTTGGAGAAAGAAATCCAGAATCGAGCACAACTTTTTGTGCGCAATAAATATACAGTTTTTTTTTCTGTGGTTGACACTGTAGTTCTCCGGCCCGTCAATGTTTCTATATTTTGGAGAGCTGCAGTTCTGTAGCTAGCTCATTTCCACTTATTTTTTACCCTAGGTCTAGCTCTCGCCTTGTCCTCTTAATTTGCCTTATACGGACGAGGGAGCTATATTTAGTGACCCTTTCATAAACAGCATACTTACGGCACTTCACAAATAAAGTTAGCTTTCTTAGAGCAGTCGTCATCATTCCAATGCGTTGATTGAGCAGTGTGACCAACAATAATCTCCATACAGTCCTCATTAGACAAACTGTCACTTGGGTTACCGGGAGACCAGTCAGAGAAACCCAGTTTCTGCATCGTCGGTATCCATATCCAGTGCCCCTCCACAAATTCATCTGTCCCTCCGATCCAGAAATCCTCTAAATGGGTCTCTAAGAGGTTATCACAAAATTTTCTCCACGGATTTTTACATGTTTTTATTTTAATATTATTAAAATTCATACGGATCATTATTTTTAAATGGATATTTTAAACGGCTATTAAATGGTCTTGAAAATTAAATTGCATTGAATAATCATTTTTGTAGGTTATTTTTTTTTTCGACATTGTCCAAAACTGACTACTGTAATGTAAGGTTTATAAATATTTCGTCTTTCAAATACCTACTGTTTTCATGCATCATAAGTAACTCCTGGTATATAAAATTGTTTTCAGATTGTGTTTCTATAGCAACGAGATCTCCTCCCTGAAATCTCCTACAAAATGACTGAAATGTAATTATATTTTGATTTTAAAAAGTAGTTTGATTTTTCAAGTGTTTTATAATTCTTCAACTCTCTCTATATATGTTAACCTCATTTACTTATATTCTAAAATGTATCTTATATTGAATATGTGAATTCTGTCCGTGAATTATGAAACTCTCATTTTCAACATTTAAAATATATATATATGAATCATTAAGTTGTCGTTATATTACCCCCGCCTCAATCCAGTCTGCGGCTATATGAGAGGCAAAGAAATAGCACGAAGGTCCATATTGGAAAAATCCTTCTGGGCAGAAGTCCTGAGTTACACACACTGCGAAACATAAATAAATATTCTTTTGAATTTATAGTTACGGTTGGTAAGTTCCGGTCCGTGTTATGAATAAATAAAAAAAATATTTAACCTTTTATAAGCACAGTTAACCAGAGTCCGTAAATATTTCTTAACATCTTGACCTTTTCAAGAGCTCTTATCTTTTCTTACGTATTGTACCGCATTTATTTAGTGTTATGGAAATACGTTGGGGCAATTAAATTAGGATTGGGATCCTGAAATCAGTATTGTGATTATTGAAAAAAGAAAAGAAACTTCCCATTAATTCTATACTTATATATAAATAAATTCTATGGAAATTTCGATCGGTTCTTGGGATGAGACCGTTTAAACCGAGGCCCCGTGTTGAGGTAGGTGCTGGCATGAAAAACAATGTCTATAAGGCCATGTATAAATCTGCAGCCATCCGACGGCAATTGGTGGCGGTCCAAGTGTGAAAATTTCTAGATGCGACGTAAAACATCAAAAACAGATCTTTGTTACGCTCCGAAATTCTGATAGTAGCGACTATATCAGACTTTCGGAGCGTAACAAAGATCTAGCTAATTTTAATCAGATTGAAAAAAAACGTTAAATTCTTATACTTCAGTAATCAAACATTCTTGTACAAAATCCACATTTGTTGTACAATATGGGAAATAAAATACTAAAAGTTTTTGCTGAACTTTTTGCGGAACTTTCATTTTGTCTGTATGTTTTGGTTTAAAGAGGCCGGGACACAGATTTGAAGTTAATGTTTTCTCAAATTTTCTGTATATTATCATGGATTATATTTTGCGTTAGCATTTCACACAGAAATATAACAAAAGCATGTTCAAAAACTTCTTTTATCTGGAAATTATTAAAATTACGAGTTTCGGGACGCGTTTGATTGAGACATACACTTGCACTTTCACGATGTAAACTTTATTTTTAATACTTTAGAAAAGTAGGAACTTGTTGTCTATTAATGAAACATATTAAAACTATAATCTAGAAAACTATAGGAGTAAAAATGCTTGAAAGCAAAAACAACTCACCTAAATTGTCAGTCCCCGCTCATGATATGTGCAGAGTTTAACAAATCGAATAAACCCGATGAAATGTAAACATTAATGATAACAGAGCTCATGCCACAAAAACAGATGTTTAATTTGACGTGATATAAGGAAAGAATATCGCTGTCATTGAATTCTACGAAGATTCATGTTAGTTGAATGTAAATTCAATTTATTTCACAAATATTTTTTTCATAGCATATATATATGAAAGAACTACATATGTATACATTAAAAGCATTTTTTTTTGCTTCCATAAAAGCCACATTTTGAAAATCTCTAGAAATGTACTCATTTGTTTATGTCGTATGAAAAGTCTTATTTGACAAAAAAGAAGTAGATTATGGGTGAATTAAAAAAAATGACCACCAAACTGAATTTTTTTGGCAAAATTCAACTACTTATAACATATTTTTCACTTATATCATCATATTGCAAATGCATTCTAGTTTAAAATCCTAAAGTGGCAATAGAATAGACAATTGGATTAAAAAGTTTCAGAATTTTTATTAGTAAAATTTCTTTTGAAAAAAGAAAATATCATTACACCTTAAAATACTTTCTAAAATACATAATCACAAGTAATTATAGTTTTTAATGCTTCAAAATGGTAAAAGGGGTATAAATGTTTAAATCTAGACCTTGAATGAGTGTCTTCTCTTGTTCATGTGACAAAAAATTGGCTTTTTGATTGTTATTTTACATTATTTTTTCAATTCTGGTTAGAAAAGTTTTAATATGAAAAAAATATGAAGCAATAAAATTCCCCAAATTTCACTTTTTTGTCCGTTCAAGTCAATTCTTTAAATCTAAGCCAAAAAAGAATTGTTATATACGAGTTCTCTTACGAAAAATACTAGATTTTGAAGTGACCCTATGTTACATTATTGTGTTGCACTCCTGACATCTGATATGTATTTTATTTAACATTGTTTTAAAAATTATAACACACAATAACCCATTCTTACTTTGTAAATCAATTTGTCGTGTTGATATTTTTCATCGTTTACAGCAGGTTTTTCATATTTTGAAGACCTTAAAACATGATTATTTGCAAAGTGTAATACATGTATATATAAATTGTATTTAAAATATATGTGAAATGATGAAAACTATTCCCTGAATTGACTGTAAAATTTCTGTAATTTGTTGATAGACATAGTGTTTTGAACATCAAATAGTATCAAGCATTTTTTTTCAACTTAATTTTTAGTAAAGATAGTTAAAAAGCATCGGTAATTATGAAGCAGTATTGTTGCACTCCTGACTGCAGTAAAGTTTAAAATTAAAACCACAGAACACAAAAATTCATAAAGTGTTGGCAACATCAAGTGGTAATGAAATTGTGCAATACTTATAGTCCAATACTTCATAATTAAAACAGATGAAAGTATTTAAAATTCGCATTTTATCTTTCTTTTTATTCTTATTGGATGATTTATAATTCTAACATATTTATTGCACTCCTGACCAAAAGCATTGGGGTCTTTAAAGTAGAATTGTGAAGTGAAAATTACATAAGAACTTGTTCTGTTGTTTCAGTGAAGTTGAGGAGGAATTACTCGAATTTTATGACAATGTTTTAGTGTGTTTATTTTTAACGTTCATTAAAAAAATCACAAAAAAGATAAAAACACATCTGAATTGATAAAATTGAAAAAGGAAGGATTTTAATAATAAAACTGTCAACAATTTAGCATTAAATTGTACAAAAAGATCATTATTAATTAATGAATACTTCTAAGCACGAATAGAAGTCTTTTCGTCACACAACTTGAATCTTTAAAAAAATGTGTTGAACTGCTGACCATAGAAATATGGATCTGAAGCACAGACAGATCCTGTAATTGATAAATCTATTTGGTAAAAATGTTCTTTGTGTCTTTATTTTCCAAAATAAAAATCAGAAAATCATATAATGATAATAGTTTTTTCATGCCTGGGAGCAAAACATCAAATGTTGCACTCCTGACATTTTTGGGTATGCACATATACTTGACTCTCATTAATGCTGCTTGTGATTTATATAACATTTTTAAGTTTTAAAATGTGTATCAGTTATTATTTTACACTTCCAAAATTCTTTTTTGTCTTAATTTTCTATCAGAATTTTACAATTGATGTTTTTTTGGCAACACTACATTTTTTCTGTTGCACTCCTGACATGGTATAGCATTTTTTTAAACATCAGCCATGACCACAACCTGATTAAACAAAAGTTATGACAGTCCACATTTAAAGCTCAATACTTTGAATATTATCAGGAAAGTCTTTATTTTCAACATGAAGCATTATTTTTTGTTTCACAGATCTCCAAAAAAATATTGAAATTTCAAAATGTCACAAAAAGGTGTTGCACTCCTGACAATTTTAACATCATTTTTGGGCATAACTTTTTTGTTAATTGAGATATCAACGAGATATTTGGCAGGTATTTAGACACTATCTAAAGACATATGCTGAGACATAGAAGTCTATTTTCATTGCCTGTATTTTTAGTGTTGGTTGATAAATATGCGTTTGGTCATTTTTTTTTAATTCACCCTTATCGTAAATTCTTGCTGATTTGTTTCTGTGACGTCACAAACAATTAGGAGTTTCCGTTGTTTTCAAGAAATGGATAAAATTCGTTCAATTTTTAGTATAGAATTTACCGAGTGCAATCTTGCACCAGAACAATTTTCACATATATGAATTCAGAACATGAAAATGTTTACAGGACAAAGTAAAACATCCACGGATATCCCGCATTCAGGGTTCTTTAGGTCCCTTGGGTAGGGTATGAAAATAAACATTTTTGCATTCACCGTAGATATGTATTATAGAATAACTATGTGTTATGATCTGTACATAGCAATCGCCCTGAATATTGAAAAAGATATAACATCGTATCCTCATTCGTGTATGCACTAGTATACATTTGTAAGTCAGAGAATATACATGCAAATGTAAAGTGACATTAAAACAGAAAAAGCGTCTTCCACAGCGTTGGGTCGACCAGATTATAACAGTATGTGAGCAAAGGAACAGTAGCGAAATTGATTATTCAAGTGATTTTCCGAATAAACCAAAGTCTCCAACAATGCCCCCTTTTGTGATAAAGAAATAACTAATTAAAAATCAATATCTCATAAATCAAACCACTGCAATGCAAAAAATACTTGCAATATATTTATTAATCAGTGATACAGTATATGAATTAAGGGCATTAACAAAACTACGATTCTATAGCAAATTAAAATAAAACCAGATCTCTGACGATAATGTAGCTCTACTGATGTGTACTTATATTTTTTGTAAAAGTCTAACTGTGGAAGGAGTAGCGTTTTAATTTCGAAGAAATTTCTTAATCTATTTTTAATAACCCATGGCAAACCCGTTTGTCAAAATCAAAAACCGATGCATAAAATTATGTATCTTAGTAAAGTCCGCCTAGTCTTATTGAAATTTAATTGGACAAAAACTCTAGGAGTAGCGTTTGAAAAGAACTGCAAAGAAATTCTATTTTAAGTAATCATGGCAATACTAGTACTGTTAGTCGAAATCAAAAATCGATGCATAGAATTATCTCTAATCCTCTTTTGTACGAAATCTTTTTTTTTTAATTTGAACTAAAACTGTAAGATATTTTGGGAAAAATTGTTTACAGACAGGTGGACGGACGACGGACACCTTACAAATGCTTAAGCTTTTCTTGTCTCTGACCAGCAGAACTTAGAAGGCTCTATATAAAAAATAATTTTGAAGAATTCCATTGTGTTTTCATTAAACACTGAGTAGCAATATGTTGAAATCTTCAATTCCGATTTCTCTCTCTCTCTCTCTCTCTCTCTCTCTGTGTATGTGTTTGATTTTTTCCTTAACATTAAACGAAAGACAATTAATGAAAAATAAACGTGTTAATCATTATGAAAAACGTAAACTGTACTTATCTCAAGCATTAAAAATATTCTTTTAAAGAAATTCATTTAGACAAATCACATTTACATTTATTTCCAGATAAGAATGCTTTTATTTAACAAATAAAGTGGATTTTGTAAATTTTCTTGCAGGTTCTTTCAGTAAAGTTTTAACATTTCGATGCATCTCCCAGCATTCAGAATACGCAGAGGCTGTTGGTATTTTACGATGTTTCAGTTTAGCGTGGAAATAGTCTCTCTGTCCAGGTTTGATAATCATGAATTTCCCTATTACTCCCTTATCGGCTTCCTTGATCCCCAGCCTTTTGATTGGCCATTTATAAGCCTGACCTGTACATAAAGAAAAAAAAAAGAAAAATTCAAAAAAGAAACAAATATGTGCATGGAGAATGGTTACACATATTAAGTAAACCATAACCATGATTCCATCACATTACCTTTCCATTATCTGTAATTTATGAGTAAAAGAAAGTAAACAAACGCGGTATTGACTGTACAGTGTAGAAGCTCTTGATATGTCGTGTACGTTTTAAAGAGATTATGCATATTTTTAGAGATGGAAAATCCTTACCAAGAAATCCACCCGCTCCCTTTCCGATGCTTTTCATACTGGCTATTGCAATATCTAAATAATCAATGGGATGGCCATCCATTTGAAGCCTTCTACAAATCGTCAAAATAATATTCCGTGGATTTTTATAATCGATACAGTTAGGATGATAAGAACTCAAATACAATCCAGATCCAACTGGATCCTTGTTCCACTGGAGTTGTCTCCCGTTTATAAGTATTTGTTCAGGAGTTACCAACAGGTAATTGTTATCAGATGATATATATAATTCCCCAATATATGATTTATTGTGTTTTTGTCTGTTGAGCTGAGTGCTCGTAATTATGGCAATATTCATCACAAAATCTGTAAAACAAAATGTAAATCATACAAATCTAGAACCAGACGATACACATCATTAGATTTTATTACAAACATGATCACTCAGATGAGGAAGGGGGTGCAGCACAAAGTTAAATGTTCTCTTGTTTGATTCTTGCAGAGAATAAAAGTACAGCGGTAAGTGTGAGTGTATTAATTATATGACGTAATTCTATTTGATTATGTGGAGAATCGTGTCGTGATTATAAACCTGATAAGTACACATGCACGCGATAACACAATTGTGGCTTCTGCTCTAAAATTGATATTAACTTTTCTTATCATGATTGTCTGTGTGTTCTATCCCTTCTCTACAATTAGCCAAATATTTAGGATCGGTAATACAGATTTTCATAACGAGAGATCAGTCTATCAATAAGTTATTCGTAGCCGGATTAAAAATTGTCTCCTACTCACTAGGTTATCCTAAGAGTTCATTAGACATGTTAGATGGAACAGGTTTCCAAGAAGATAGTTTACATAGTGAACAAAAAAAAAAGATATACAATAACATTCTATCAATTGAACTTTTTTTCCTACTTCATAAAACTCAGCATAATTACCTGTGCTTGACAGTAATTGAACGAATTTCCACGCAACATTATCTAGATCAAAACAAAACGGGAATTCTGTGCCTGGAAAACTCAGCAGGAAATGGGGATCACCTCCCGCTATAAAAAAAATATTTACCAAGTATATAAACTTTGATCAATGTTACATTTGTTATCATCTGCTTGGCTTTTTTTAAGTCACATACATGTAGAGCTGGGATACTTTTACTCAAAACATACTGTACTTCTAATTTACGATATAAGGCTTAATTTAGACACTTGAAATAGTAATTAAATGTAGAATTTTACCTTGTATCTTTGTCACTTCTTTTTGTTGACGCATTTCGTCGGACAAATACATTTCAAGTACATCTGTACCGAACAGTAGATTGGTAATTAAGGTCGACATTTACATAGAATTAGTAAAACTATATTGCTAGCTGCCTCTCATATCAAAATTGAAGTCACATTTCCCAGTTTTTAAGGTCAAGATCTAGTTAACTGGAGGATGCCTACAGATTTCTCAAACTTGAGAAATTCGAGTTCTTTTAGTGATCCTTTACAAATATAGCTTGGTAAAATAGAGTGTATCGGGACATAATTTTTGGAAAACTCAACAAAGAAACATGTTTTAAACTGCCAGTTTCAATGAAAAATGAAGAATGTCTGGTGTAAATATGGGAGTTTTCTTTCCATCTCATAAAAAGGAAGTGTATCAATATTGCTAAAGTCTATCAGAAAACAGTTTTCTTCTTGACCTCTTCTTTAAAATAATGTTAAATTGAATGTAGGTATCGGGATTATTTTTGACATGATTTCAAATTGAATTCCATAAAAATGATTTTTTTTTTTTTTTAATTTTATTTTTATTTTTATTTATTTATTTATTTATTTATTTATTTATTTATTTATTTATTTATTTATTTATTATTATTATTTTTTTTTTTTACATAATTCTATTATAATTAACCGTAAAGTACTCGAAAATTCAGTTTAAATCAATTATGACGTCATAATGGATCTAGCACCAAAAAGACAGTCTAAACTCATTTACTAGATCTTGACCTTAACCAAAATAAGAAATTAGTTTTCATTTGTCGATAAATACAATTATTCCTTTTCAGTTAGAATGAGAGTTACACCTAAATACAGTCTCAATTGTTTGCACAAAGATTTCTTATCAATCATAATTTGAAAATATATATACTATCATGCATTAGTTAAAAATTAAAATGGTTAAAAACTACCCTCTGACGTTTCATGATTTAATTGAAGTAGATTGTCTTCTGTAACAGGTAGCTGTACGTCTGAGAACGGCGTTACCAATCCATACTGTAAAATATTGCGTGTACTTGCTTAAAACCTTTCATTTTATGAGTATCGAAACATACCGAAATTATCGTAATTACGGTATAATATAAAACTCTTCTTTTCTGAAATGCATATCATATAAACAATAGAATTAAGTACCTTTAAAGACATGAATAAAATCTTGTTCATGAGAAGTTCGACTGCATTTGAGTCTAACTTTCCTTCATTTATTTCATGAATCATTTCAAGAATTTTCTTGTGGATCCATGTATTCTCCACAAATTCTCGAAAATTGGCGGGTAAACAAACGTGTTCAGTTGGACAAATCTTTTCGTCGGATTTCAAAACGATATATGTATGAGTTTTGGTAATGTTGTCAAGTTCGACCTCATTTGCCACGAAGTCTACATCCGGGGTATTACTGGAGTTTTCTGCATGCTGAACTATCAAACCAGCTACTGAAATCTCTGTTCCATTCAAATAATTTGGAAAAAATAGTGGTGACGTCCATGCTTCCTTAAAAAATGGGTAGTGAAAAGATACGTTTTTCAGCAAAGTGGAAGGGATGTCTTTAAAGAGATCTGTGATGTCTTTTATGGCCTCCTCGTTGTCATTCACTTGTCTGGATTCGCCGTTATTTTGCCGAGATAATTGCTGGAGGAACTCAGTGTCTGCGTCCTTGCCGAATGCCAAGCTATATATTGGTATATCATAAATGTTAGCGACTTTTATTTCAATTAGAGCTTTGTTTTTGATTCCAAAGATTGCCCCATCCGTCAGGAAGAATATCATCTTGGATCCGAACCCCGTGTTTTGATCGGCATTTAGAAAATATAAACCATGTAGAAGAGCTGACTTGATATTTGTACCTGCAACAAAAAAGATGATTTCTGTAGAAATGTGAACAAAAAACATAATTTTTTTTCATTGAAACATTTTTATTTCAATATATTTCTATCCACCTGATTTACTGCACGTGTACTTAAATTGGCGTATTCAAAATTCAGCGCTATCACTGGGTATGGAGTTATTGGCGAAATCATGAATTAGCGCTATACATGTCCATGACGTATTTTTTATGATTTCTTAGCGGTATTCATGAATTAGCGCATCGTTGTCTGCGCCAAAGCCGCTAAAATATGAAGCCCGCTTTTATAAGTACACATACAGTATATTTAAAAAATTGATCTGCCATGATTACACTTTTTTGTTCTCTGGTAAAGAATATGCGTATAGTTTCTCAAAAAAAAAAAAAAACGAATAACGAGGTTAATTCTAACGTTTCACCGCTTTTAAACATGCACAATTATACGTATCTGATACGTACCGCCATTTGCCGTCAGATTGTCAATATATTCCATCGCTAAATCAATATTTTCGAACGACGCATTAACTAGTTCCATATACATAAACTCAACCTCAGCTTCAAACATTATAATACCAAATTCATCTGTTTCTTTCAGATCATTTAATATTTTGTGCATTGCCATTTTTAATTTATGAAGGCGGTGCGCCATTGATCCACTCTTATCCAAAATAAAAAGTATTGACTTCGGAATTTCACTCTCTAGTATTGGTGCGAAAAAATGGACAAAGTAATCCCCAGAAATCTGAAAGAAAATTAATCATTCAGTATTAGTGTCATATCATTTTGAAAGAAATTCACAGAGGGACTTGATAAGATCAGAAATTAAACAAATTAAAGTAGTAAACCTAGATCTAAAAGATATAGCAAAAGACTATTTACCACGGTATCTCCAAGGTCAAACAAACGTTCAAGGTCATATTCAACTCTAAATGTCGTCTGTTGAGGCATTAATGGTTTCTTTTTATGATAACGAAGCATGAACTGTGATGGTTTCGTAGATATCGTTGAAATTGTTTCGTCAAATTCTAGGTTATAAATATATATGCAGTTTTCAACTCGCTAAATTTTATTTATGTTTATAATAAAACATTTTATAGTTTTTCGTTCAAATAAGCGATACTAAGTAGGAGGTGGTTAACTTTTCTTTTATTTATAGGATTTATCATACTAAGATCCTTCTCATTTTGACCTTTCAAACTATAAGAACCATTTCCATTTCCTGTTTTACTTTTAGGCTTTACATCGATTGATATACATAATCTGATCATAGACACCACAATATCGAAGATTCTCAGTTTCCTTCGTAGTCGAAAAACTTTTGGGCTCTGAGTAAAATCAGATAACATGTAGATACATGACTGAGGGTAGTTTTTTCACCTGTCTGATTATTCACTGAGAGGTAAGTTATGTTTCTGGTCTCCTCTATTTCAACTTGTACATCGTACTCGTCAACGTCATGTGACGTCATAATAGAAAAGGTGAGATGATATCGTCCATGTCTTCTGTGGAGAAGCTTTTGGCAAATCAGAGAAAACTGGACCTCGGTTTGTTTAGGTAGGTTTATCATAAAATCAAACGAATCAAAACTGTCTCCCGCCTGGCTAAAGCTTTAAAATACATGTACATTTGAAATATTAAAATATTTTTCAAATCATTTTTCATTCCAAATATAAAATCACTATAAAAATTAAGATGGTTAAATCAAGGGAAATGTATCAGTTACCTTTCCAATGTTCTTTGCCCTGGACCTCTAGGATATTTTGTAAAATCTTTTTGTTTTATTTGTCCGGTGTAAATTGTGCCATTCATTTCCCTGTTCAAACAAGCGAATAGAGTTTATAGAAAGATATATGTGAAAGTAAACATTATCTGTTAATCCAACATAACACAAAAATTATTCAAATTTAGACGAACTTTTAGAATTTCACCAGTCAAACTCAGATTTGTATACAATTTTATCTGGTTTCAATTGAAGTTCAAGGACGAAAATCATTGACAGTATTATACATAACTGTAAAAATGTTTTGAAAAACATTAACTCGTTGAAAGCAAAATTAAAAAAAAAATCTGTTTTATGGTCTTACAAACAATATAAATTTAAAATAACTTACATCTTGATATCTGAAAGAAATGTCTGTACAGGTAAAAAGAGGCGGATTTGTACCGTCTCAGTTCCGTTTGTTGGGTTGGTCACATGACCGGTCACAATGGACTTTGCAAATCGCAATTTTACTTCAGTGTGGACCTTAATGCTGTCGATTCTCAAGTTCTAAGAAAGTTCCAATCAGAAGCATTATGAGTATCTATAACTTTTAAAATATGTTCAATAATGCACACAATATTTGTATATAGCTTTGTGTTTACTTCTATACTACAGTATTTCATACTAACATACATGTAACATGTCTTTCAAAGTTGGATGACATAAAATATAATAATTTTGTTCTTGTAGAATTAAAGAAACATAGAATATATCATTATTTTATTATTGATGAGAATAATTAAATGCAGAATAAAATGCTATTCCAGGGTTGTCCCCCTTTTTAATTTTTTTGTTTTGTCTTCAGCTTTGTTTTATTTATTTATTTTTCTTTTGTTCAATGTAAAATACTTTAGAATGCTTTATAAGGATTGTTTAGTTGGTCTTTTTTTTTGGGGGGGGGGGTGTTTTTTTTGTCTTGTTTTATTTTGTGGTTGTTTGTTTTGTACTCGTTTTTTTGTTGGGAATAGTGTCTTTTGGTTTCTGTAATGATATCGATTTTTTAGGTATAGATGTATATTTTTCTTTTCAATACAATCGTTTATAGATTGAAGTATTCCTGATATATTGATATATCACAATTATGAGTGAAGTTAAGTAGGGATTTGGTTTTTCATTAGTAGACACGCATAATTCTAGCAAAATAAAATAAAAGATGAATTCAAAGAGAACTGGATCTTTTTATTCAACAGCTGAGATTACTTCCAGAACAAGTAGCCTAAATTACAATCTGTCAGATCAAATCGTCATGGAATAACACGCACAGATAATTACGTCATTTGTTTAGTAAATATAACAGTTGGAGGTTTCGTCTGGTAAACGTTTGATTCCAGATAGAATTATATTCGTGTGAAGTTTCAGCAGACAGATTAAATGAAAATAAATCATAATCAAGGCCGCAATGAAAAAAAAAAAGAGAATAGAAAAACATTTACCCTTTTTTAAGAAACTTCAGCGATCGGAAAAGTAATAAAACTGACACTCAAAATTTCTTCTGTAGATGACTTTGATACATGTGGAACTTGGGTTTGATTTTTGTTAAAGTTGTATCAGAAGGGTTTGAATTATCAACACCCTTTCGTATTAATCAAAAACATGTACTTGCTCAATATTTTTGTTGGGTAATTAAAACTAAATATATCAAATATACATTTAAATATGAATAACATGTAATTCTACTTGATGAAATAAAAAAAGCTGTCTCTTAATAGAATAAAAAAATAGTTTTGAATTTGTAAAATTGCATCGTCTCCTAAGTACAAGGGCACTATTTCTGAATTTGCTTAAAAATGGGGAGGGGGGACTAACAAGGTTCACACAACAGAACGTTAATGCATAAAAATATAATTTTTTTTTTTTTTTTTTTTTCAAATATATCATAGCACCTGTCTGCGGACATTTTCCTTTTCATAACAATTTTCCTACTTTTTAAAAATATCTCTTCATAACATTTAGACAATAGCAATTGTTGGATATGTGGCAAACACAATATTTTTGAGGTTTTAACAATTATTGCGTTATCTTGTAATTAGTTTAGTTCACATTTGCAATCTACTTGTAATTAATATAGATGCTTACGGGTTCCGGCGTTTCTGTTGCCAAAACATGTATTCCAAGCAAATATTCAATCCAGAAAATGCACAGAATTTTAAACAAATGAAACCATTCCATTTTCTTCCATTGAAAAAAAAGGTGACGAGAGTTGATGCTTCTTTCGCTATCACAATGTAGCAATAGTTTGCTGCAGATTTACTGCACGTTATAAGAGAAGAGCTGTTTGCACTGATCATTGCGAAAGAGCATCTTCATTTATTAATACACGGGTGCTCATTTACATACCATAAATATTTAGATAAGCTTTTGTATTCAGACCCCAAAATAAAACAAAGATGAAAATTCAAAATTTATTGTATTGTATTTAATAACAACCTCAGAATACCTGAAAGTGTAGAATCGAGAATGGTATTCAAGTGAGTTTGTAGATACTAGTAACCAATGACAAGAAATGAAAATTTGCAAGTGCCATTTAATTGAATTAAGAAGCAGTTGTCTATGGTGTCAATAAGCCTGGTCTATAATTTATATTGGGGAATGGTTGTATAATGCTGAAAAGTCATACGTCTTGATACTATTGATCTTGGTGAATTTCTGTAATTTAAAATTTTCCAGAAGATTTTTGGAGTTTTTCATTATCCAGATTTTTACATCATGCACTTCCCGAATAAATGGTAAGTATAAAATATGAATATCTGTCACTTGTTTGAACATATATTTCTAACGAAATATATGTTCAATATATATCGAAATATAAATAAGTTCAATATATATCGAAATATAAATAACAAAATAGAAGATTTGTATTTAAAATTTTGTTGCATTCTTAAAGAATGTATATAAGCTTACATTTTCTGAAATGTACCTTTTGTTAACTTTTTAATTTCAGAATTTAATCGAAATCTTCTACATGAAAAGAAGTCTCTTGGTAAGGCTTTCAATTCGAAGTTTATGCGATAGATATATCAGTAAGTTTTATCAATTCACAATATTAATTCTCATTCATACTTTTCGATACACATTGGACTCGAAATAAAAGACACCTCAGATTCTGACATCTGTTTCATATTTGGATGTTTTGCTAGAGAAATTAAGACATTGATGACATACAACGAAACTTTATGATAAACGTGATGACTTCAACTTTTCTATCGTCAACTTCCCTTATTAATATAGCAATATACATCATCACCTGCATATGGGGTTTGTCTCCCAGGTGATTCGATCCTAAGAGCATGTTCCACATACGAACAATTTTAAAATCGTGTTTGCCCTTCTCGCTTTTACTGATTAAGTCGACTTTTAAACAAGTCTTCACATTTCATTTGAAACAGTTACACAAATTTTAAAAGAAAATTGTTGCACTCGAGAAAGGTTTTTAAAGAACTCTCTCTCTCTCTCTCTCTCTCTCTCTCTGAAAAAGAGCTAATTTCATTTCGATACAAGTACAGGTATAATTAGTGGGGGCACATTACGGAACGGGTAAGGAGAAATAGTCACTGCACCTTATTATTGAGGAGTCAAAACCATAAATTAGCTTGTTTTCTAGTGTATATTTTATGCTGGCATAATTAGTTGGGGTGGGGGTTGCCGCTCCCCTAGGGTTCCACGGGCCTCAAGAGGTTAGCTTGACCTGATTGTTTCTATTGATATCCTTGAATACATTGAATCTTCAATCTGTGCTGAATTATTTTTCTCCGATTTTGTTTTTCGTTTATTTACCTTTGTTCAAGGTCTTCATTCCTAATCCTCTTATCTATCAAGGCTCTATTGTGGTTTTGAGTCTAAAGAGAATTTAATGTTTCAATGCATGTTATGAGCATCGAAATATATAGTTATCGAACATATTATTAAATACCCCAATCCTTGTTAACAACATATTACTGTAAACAATCAAAGCAAATGCAGTTTTTCTTCAAATAATAATACTCTTTAAAACCTTTGCATTTCTAGAACTGAAGAGCAAAGAAGCAGTTAATGTTTGCTGTGTTTGATAAGAAAATTAGATGATAATTTAGAACAAACTTTCTACACAAATATTGTGTCTTATGTGTATGTAATTGATGGCAAAATGGTATGAAAATCAAGTTGAATTTAAAAAAAAGGAGTTGTGATATTTCTTTAATTATGGGAAGGAGAAAAGGAAGGTTTTACATGGGATTAAAAACAAATTAATTAAAGAAAATTATACAGTATATAGTTCTAGGTATTATCAATAGTAATTCAAGATTTTTAGAATGTTTTATTCTTAGTGCGTATAACATTTGAAATATTCATTTTTGTGTAATATATAATTTGACAGTATCAAGTGGTAAACAAGTTTAAAAAATCGAATAAAGAAACACGCAGAGAAGGAGAATGAGAGAAAGGAAACACTTCCAGAAACATATTTGAAATCTGATTCAGAAAAATATACATGTTGACGATGGGTGGGTGGATCCAATTCCTAATTGGATTTGTGGCCTAAGTTTTTGAGGCTACCCACCTTTTTTGTGGGCAGGCAGTTTATTGATGCTACTATTTTTTTACATATGTGTTTACAGTAGGGGGTCTGTCATGTATTTTTTGTACATGTGTTGCATAATATCTCTAGTCCTTTGGCCCCCTATCTGTTGTTTTGTGTAGATATTTATTATCATATGTAGTATTATAGGGGGTCATGATTGTGTTCACCACCACATGTGTTATTACTATAGTTACATGTTTATGTATGACCCCCTGTGTTGTATATATCTTTTCGTCATTTACAAAATAAATGACATTATTCATTCTAATACATGTGTTCTCATTTCGCCTGCTTTGAGCAAAAAACGAGCTCAGTCTACTTGGCAAGGTTATACAAACTAAGGAACATAAACATATTTGAAATCTGATTCAGAAAAATATACATGTTGACGATTATAGTATTTTCCGAGAATACTCTCCACTGTTACTTATACTAGCTTGTACTGATTTTATAAATGGCTAAGTCATTTAGATATCTGATATACATGTACATGTACTCAAGATAATATTTCTTGATATATTAAAAGAAAATAGAAATGTGGACTCCTTCGTGATACTCTCACTACAAACTAGAAAATATTTATGCCTTTATAATCTATTTTAGGTTAAGACCAATTCAAGGGCTAGGCATGGATTCCTAAAATTTTTAATAGAAATTGACAATTTTAATGTAATAATAAATTAAAGAAAAGAAAACACATACACAAAGCAAAAGGTTTATTTTTCAATTTATTGTGGATGTTGAAAACAAAGTTTTAAATCCTAAAAACTTAAAAAATATACCAGTGTAATTCTGTTCTATAACTGTATACATGTGAGCATATATAAAAAGAATATTTCAGAAGTACAATGTTTTAATTTTTGTACATTGACTCATAACCGAAAAACAAAACACCAGGTCAAGCTGACCTCTTCAGGCTCGTGAAACTCAGGGGGAGCGGGGAGTGCACCTCCCTAATTTTGCCAGCATAAACTATACGTTAGAAAACAAACAACTTTACGGTTGTGCTCCCTCAACAACAACGTCTAATTACTATTTTGTTGTGGCCCACTTGCAAGTATACCTTTGTATTGTATTGAAATAAATTTTCTTTCAGAGAAAGAGAGAGATCCTTTCAAAACTTTTTTTTTCAAGTGGGACGCATTAAAAAAGTCTCTCACTGTTTCAAATGTAATGTTAAGACTTAATCAAAAGTCATCTTAAACTAAAGAAAGTGAAAGCAGGGCAAACAAGGATCAGTGAAAAAAGATATCTTTTTTAAAACCTTTCTTTACACATTTTCATACCTTATTTGTTGTAGAACGAATGAGGAAAATGATAGAATTGTTAATAAAGCAACGAAATAACGTAACACCCGTACAGCGCTCTACTTCGTGTAAATATACGTGTAAGCATAATGCAGCATTTCATAACAAATCTTGGAAGTACAATTTACATCACACAAGTTGACAAACTGCGTCTACAAAATACAGGTTAGCACTGAGATAACCTTTATTTACATTTTACACATAAGTTATGTTGGATAGTTACAATTAACAAAATGTGAAAGTACAAAAAAAACATGATTTACAATTTACAAACAAAGGTTTACATGTTTACATTTAAGGAATTACACAGTTAGAATTCTCATCCCTTTGGCTTTCCAAGAAGGATAATTTCAAAATTAGATTATGGAAAAGCTTCTTTTTGATGAATTCATTCCTATTCTTTATGAATGTATCTCGTTATGCATATGTAGACGTATATAAAAACAGAAGTCGGTATCCTGTGGAAAACCATGATACACATACTGTGGAATTATCAATGTTCGTGGGGGACTATTGTTTATGGATTTTTTGGATCACCCAAGAATTTAGATCACCAAGAACTAGGGATGTCAATTTTGTCAATAATTCATATTCGAATATTCAATGAAAGTATTCGAATATAAATGTATTCGAATATTCGATAAAATAAATAAAATCTGTTTTATCTTAAATATGCATCATCCTACTCTCATGAGTAGGTATATACTTATATTGGAAGTAAAATTGTATGAAGACTTTTGTAGGTGTACAATAAGAAATTTCATTTGATATTTGTCAATGTTTGAAATAAATAATTGATTTAAATGTAGAAAAGTATAATTTTAAAAATTGAAACGTGTATTTATAGTAGCTCCAACTGAGGAACCAGTCGTCTTACAAAAGGCAAGATAGTCGTAACGGTATACTGTTCAGATTTCAATACGTGTAATAAATTACAATTATCTGCCTGATAAGAGATATGATTATAATTTTTGATACAATGTAAACAAATATTTCCATAGACAATTTTCCTAGGTAATTAACTAATTCCCCGATAATGAATATAAAATTCAGGATTATCTACAACCCGAGATAATCAAGTAATTTACACATTTATTCTGAAATTAAGCCCTTTACAATATTAATTACAGATTAGTTCTATCGGACATTCATTCAATGATTAATTAATCTTATTTTGATAAGTATACTCTTCACGCCTTTTAGACATTCCTAGATTTCATTTGTTGTCCTCGATTCTAGATCCGATCTTATCTAACTAATAAAAACTATGAATGTACGTTTTGTACTATACATAAAGCATTATTGTACAATTCTTTAACACCTTACTCAAAACAAAATACATGTAATTTAGTAGATTTATAAGCTAAGAAAGTAGTGAAAGAAATCAGGCGATCGAAATTGATCGCTAGTAAATTTTAAAACCTTTCTTTACACATTTTCATACCTTATTTGTTGTAGAACGAAAGAGGAAAATGATAGAATTGTTAATAAAGCAACGAAATAACGTAACACCCGTACAGCGCTCTACTTCGTGTAAATATACGTGTAAGCATAATGCAGCATTTCATAACAAATCTTGGAAGTACAAATGATAGAAATGATAGAATGATAGAAATTAGGGATAATCCAAGCACTGTTCAAATCAAAATTTATCAATCACAGTACTTCTTTTTATGAAATCTGAAAAACACCGAATATTCGAATCTTAAATTCATATTCGAATATCAACTCATCGAATGAATATTCGAATGTTCGAATATTCGTTGCCATCCCTACCAAGAACATAAGCTTTTTCAACATATCAATTCAAATCAATGTATATACATCTACGAGTTACCAACGAAATTATAATCGCATGAATCAGTAATATTTTATTTGGCCACGAACATTGACACCCACGAATTCAAATGATTTCATAGCAATATAAAGTATGAACACCTCAACCCTAAAAATGTATGATAAATAATATTCCACAGCGTTAAATAGTGTGTTTTTAAGTTGCCTCTACAAAGATCAAACAAATATCAATGGAATCATGAGATTCCAGGATGTCATTCATCAGCTTCTTGGGGTTCAGAAAAGGACAATTTCCATTTCTAAAATATCCCTCTACTGATCTGCAGCCATGCGTTTTCTACAAAAGAATTGACTGAAGTCAGATAAAACAGAACTTGGTCCTTCAGGAATCTATTTTTGTCATGAATAAATATTTTGTCTTGTGCAAAAGTTTTACAATAAACAAATATATCATTGATGATATTTTCACGTACACTTTAGATATCAGTATATTAAATATAAATTAATGACATTCTTACCCGGCATTTCTGCACCTTCCTGAATATGCAGTCGATCGTTGTATCCTTTTTCACGACAACGGTAAATACCAGTTTCTCTTTATGCTTTACAGTAACTCCTGAAAATGATTAATGAAAGAAAATTTTCATCATGAAACGTAAAACATTTTCTCAGATCTGGAGCAAATATAAGATTAGTACTTTAGAGTGACAAGGTGATCATGAAAAGATTATTTTTGGCCTATAACTGGTTAAGCAATACTGTATAAAGGGAAATTTTCGCCTCCGTTTTATTTCCGTCCCTTTCAAACTAGATACAAGTGGGCGAATTAAAGACGCGTGAATTCAAAGAAAACAGTATAATTTCTTAAACAGGACCCTGACTGGGCGAATTTAAAACGAGTCAAATTTGTTTGCCTGTGTGAAAGGGCGAAAATAACACGGAGCGAAAATAACCCTGTATACAGTATTCATTACGCTATTTCACCATTCTGTCATTCACTTACTGCATAGCTCTCTTCCGTAAAGAGTCATACTATACATAAGAAATAGGCCAAACAGCATTAATCTGTCCATAACCCAATCTGTCATTTTCTGAAACTCTCCCTCGTTCCGAGCCTTCCATGCCACCTTAAGTTTTTCTGATATATTGGCTGGCGATGGGTCCTGGCGTATTTGTATAGCATCGGCAGTATAGGTTACCACCAGTGTCCCTGGAGCTGGGAGACTTATTTGCAAGGAACGGATACCTGTGTCCGTTTGCTTCGAACCAGAGGATGATGCAGGGTCTTTTTGAGCTGTCGTCATTTGTAGTAATATCAAGAACAGAAAGATTTTGTACAACCAATTGTTTTTCTACAATAAGAAAAATGTATATGTAAGTACATATTGTTTCCCAGACCAAATAAATAAGACAAAAAAATCTCTAATTTTTCCCCTGAAATTCATAGTATTTACTTTTCTGGGTATTGGTCTTTTGTAAAATGTTGCCTTGTTAAAGCGATTAGCATTGCTTTCAAATACAACGTTTTGCCAAGTCTTCAACCTTTGTTTGAAAGTTTTAGTTATTTCCTTTCTGAATGCTTGACGACTGAAGCCCACTTTCTGTGTTGTTGTCCCTTGCTTAATTCTTCTGTAATTTCCATTCTGTTTCCTCTCATATATTTTATTCTTTGATGTGTTTTTCAGAGAGCTGTTTGATGATTTGGCGGACTTTGAACGTATGCCTCTCGATGAAACCCTTTTTTCTTTATTCAGTGATGTCTTTTTGATCTCAGGCAATGACAGTTCTTTTTTCTCCACCACTGAAGTTGCCCTGGCATCATTGTTTTCTTCTGCTCTGGATATTTCTCCTTGTTGTTCATCGCTCACTGCAATTTCATATCTGTATTTGTTCATAACCTGATCAACATTGATATTGTATTTCTCGACATCTTTTTTAAAACTCTCCATAATGAAATCTTCGTCCTCTTCTTTGGGAGATGTTTTGGTAGCACATATATCTACATTTTCCATACATTCCAACTCATAGGGAGCCCAGCATTTCGACTCTTTGCTCAAAGATTTTTCATTCTTTGCTAAAGGACTTAACTTCGCCATGTCTCGTTTCCTAAAATGAATTTATTTCATAAATGTTTACGGAAAATCTTGAGTAACGTTTGTATTGCTATGCAAGTAGAACATCACATTGAAAATGTAATTTTAAAGTGTAGATCGTATACTACTAAAAAGAAATGGTCAATTTCTTTTGACAACAATTAAAATAAACTGGAGTTGTATGAATTTTAAAAACTATTTCATATAGATATGAGCATTATATGCATGTCATTATGTTGAATATGAACTATTCTAATCCCTTTTGCATTAAATAAGCTTCAGGTTTGATAATCGAAAAATTGCCGGAAAAAAAATGATTTCGTATTTCTTACCTGTTGTAGATTTCGTGTATTTGGCACAAATCGTTGACTTCTTTAAATGAAATAAAAAGGGTTTTGTATACAATCTAACTTAGTCGGTTTGTTTCATAATTATACTTTCAAAGGATGTGAATGTTTGATGAATGAGTTGGTAGGCTTTATTCTTAATATTCAAGCAATTGTTTGACTTTGCAAGAAACATTGCCTTATTAATCTAGCAGTTATAAAATGTTTTATAAAGTGTAATTCAAGAAGGGAGAGTATTTTATTCCAGAACTTTGTTTTAATGTAATATTACCAACCTAAGGTTGTGAATTTTGCATTTGAATATACATGTAGAGACTATACAGCATCGAAATGAATGTTTCATGCATCTTAGACAAGTGAAGAAAGTTTGAAAAAGTTTAGGTTTATAACAGGAATGGGATCAATAAATTACAAAGTTCGTATGTTGTCTTTCTCTCCATCAAATTTGAAACTAAATTCCAAAACTTGTACAGCATTTAATTAATCAAATTACATGTACTATTAATTTTCCAAAGACGAAGGTGTGGTTTTAGCTTTATTGTGACCTAAAATGTAATGTTTTCAAAAAGTTTTGAAACTGGCTTAAGTATGAGTTGAGTAAATGACTTCAATAAATCAGGAAAGAATATGGCATGAAGTAGTACCACTCTTGAAATATGATGTCATCAATTTGATGCATTTCTCTATTCTAAACAGAAAAAGCCTCAAAATGCCCCATTTCAAGGGTTATTTTCCTTAAGAAAACATTGTCCACAGCCGTCATCCACTTTGGTTTTCGGATATGTTGTGTAAAATTCTTTGAAAAATCACACATCTCAAAATCTTTGTGGGCGCTGCCTGTGGACAATATTATCTGGAAAAAAAATCCATTGAAAATGAGTGTCTTCTGTATCTTTTTAAGAAAATACAGGAAAATGCACAAGTTTATGACGTCACAATTAGCATTAAGAAGGTCATGTGAGAAAAGTGATTTGTATGATCTTTCTGCATGGAATTTCGTTGATTCAGAAAGCAAGAGTTTTAATTTTTTACATCACTTTTATTTTTAAGAAAAACACAGGGCAAGATTTGTATTGAAACCGTTCTTTATCAATTCAACTGCAAAATAACATTTTTATTTTTGTAATTTTTCATAATTATTTGTGTATGAATACGGAGCACTGTATATGCTTAGTCTAGACAAACAAGGGAAAAAAGCATAATTAGGGTTTTGTGTATCTTTATGCAGCTTTTATATACTTTTTAACAAAATATAAAAAAATTAATCCGATTGACAATTTTTAATGTGTGTTTCCATCCCAGAGAACTTACATGCATGCCAGCCTTATTTTGAAACTAGTCAGAGTATATGAATCAGAACCATTCAATGATTTCAAAAGAAAATATTGTGTATTTTACATCGATAATTTGAATGGAAAATATCACGAGCAAGTCTGCTCAGACTTCATCTTTTGATATATTGTGTAGAATGATAATATCAATAAAATATTTGAAAATCAGGCAAAATTAGAGCATCTCTCTCTCTCTCTCTCTTTAAAAAGGGAAATCTCAATAGTTTGCGACGTCACAGAGACAAAAATATCAATGAAATTTTTCTCAATCAATAAAACATTTTGTAAATTCAGATTTATTTTGTAAAATATATACAATTGTGCACATTTCCAGTGATTTTCAAAATTTGCCTTATATGGGAGTAGGGATAGATCTTTCCCGTACAAGATTCTTTCTCAAATTAATTCATTTTTAGATCAGCTAAACACCCTAAGTTGTAAATATTGACTATACCTACAATAGATAATGCTTTGCAAAATCATTTTATTAGTTATACCATTCAGAGATGGGGTCAATTACATTAAAAGCAATAAATGTAATTACAATTACTTTGTCTTTTTCTTCAATTAAATTACAATTAAATTATAGTTTCTACATGTAAGACATATAATCAATTAAACTATATTGTATATTTATTTTTCTGTCTGTCTGTCTGTTTGACAGCAAAAGCTTTAACCTTGGCCATAAATTTTGATTTGGTAGAGCTATGATTTTCATAATTCACAGGTATATTTCTTGTGGCAATACCTTCCTTTGGGTTCCAATATATTTGACCACTTGACATTGATCTTGGAATTTGAACCAGTTTTGCAAAAATTTACTCAACTTGAACCTTGGTCATAACTATTGAACAGTTGGTGCTAGGGCTTTTATATTTCATATGTGTATACATCGTGACAAGACCTTTCCATGGATGTAAATAATTTTGACCTTTTGACCTTGACCTAAATGTTTGACCCATCTTTAAAAAACTTTAACCTTGGCCGTAAATTTTTAACAGTTAGAACTATGGCTTTCAAATTTCACAGGTATATTCCTTGTGACAAGACTTCCCTTGGATACTAACAATTTTGACCTTTTGACCTTGACCTAAATGTTTGACCTACTTTTGAAAAACTTAACCCTTGACGATGTTTGAACAGTTAGACTAGGGCTTTCAAATTTCACAGGTATATTCCTTGTGACAAGGCCTTCCTTTGGATACTTACAATTTTGACCTTTTGCGCTTGACCTTGGAGTTCGAACTAATTTTGAGAAACTTTAACCTTGGCAATAACTTTTGAACAGTTTGTGCTGAGGTTTAATAATTTCAATTGCATCTACATTTCTTATGACAAGGTCTTTCTCTGCGTACCATTAATTTTTACCCTTTGACCTTGACCTTGGAGGTTGACCCACATTAACCTTGACCAAAACTTTTGAATGGTTCGTGCTTTGGCTTTCATATTTACCAGGTATATCCATCGACATAAGTCCTTTCTTTGGGTAACAAAATTTGTGATTTCTTGACCTTGGCGTTTGAGTTGAAACTTTAACCTTCGTCATAAGCTGCCATACGGGGACATCAATGTTTCACAAACATATTTTGTTTTTGAATTAGACTAATTACATTTATTATGTATGCTTGTAATAATTGTTAAAAGTATAATAAAATGATAAAGTTGTATTTGTAACTCTTCACACTAAACGAGAAAACACTTTAAATTATATATTTGTTGAAGAATATCAAAAATCGTAAACATAAAAATGTCCTTGTAAATTCTATGTCCAAAATCTATGTTAAAAGATTCAGAAAAATTCATATTTTTTTCCAGAAACAGAATCATGTAAACTTTCTTTCCAAAAAAGGTTCTTATTGCTATCAGAGATGAAGAATTTGTTAATGCTGATAAGTAGTTAGAATATCAAACAATTCTATTTTTATTTCACTTTTTAGACATTCACTTATTTTCTTTACTTCATATTTAATATATATCAAACATTTAAATATATAAAAATAAATTAAATATTTATTGCTTTGAAGTCTGCAAAAGTTTTCCCTGGCATAGAACATAAAGATTTTTAAATCAAAGTTTGATTTGAGGAGCAGAAATTGGCCATTATGGAATATTGTCCTTTCTAGAAATTTGCATAAAAAGAATAATCATTTTCTTTTATTTTTTAGAACATGTAGCAGACTTATTTTTAAATACAACAACAACAACAAAAAGTTATGGGCTTAAGACAAAATGAAAGTACTTTAAATTGATGAACATGTGTTTTGTTCGTTTTATACTGCTACTGGATTTGGGAACATTTAGGAAATTACTATTCAATCCAATAAATGTATCCAAATAAAGAATTTTACTGATGAAATCTTCACCGTCCTTTGTATGAAAATATGTACTATGACTGTTGTCCAAAAATACATGTATACCCCATTCTTAATGTCGGCTACCCCGATAACCTATTCAAAACTAGGTCACATTTCTTTAAATCCTTTTATTTAAAGGGTAAACATTTGAAAATGTATCAGTTTAAGTTGATATTTTTGGCCGAAAAAAAGACAAATTGAGCAACTGAATCAATATATTGGACCCATCTACAGTTCACAAAAAGCAGCACACCTTAGCCTCCCAGTAAGTACATTTCGTAATTTCACCGTGAGGAATGCAATGTCTGCAGATCATTAAGAAATAGAAGTGATAATATTCAGATCACCTAAATTAAGATAAGGGCAGTAAGAAATGTTTTCTTTTATCTTTTAAATGAGATTAATTTTTTAAAATGAAAACAGAAGCCGCAATTAGATTCGTTGACGTGTCTAATGTAAACAAATTATGTCATCATGCAGCAATTATACAGATATTTAATATTAACTCAATACTTCTTTAAAAAAGTATGATGCTAGATAATAATTTCCTGTTATACATATGTAACTTTTCCTGCGTTTACATACCTTTCCACTGTTCCAAAGTCTTAGTTACCTTATAGGCCTGTTAGACGTACACCCTATATCCCGTACACGACGAAAAGTTCAGTCATGCGTCAAGAGGTCGAAAGTTCATAGTGGGGTAAATAATAGTTGAAAGACTTCAAGAGATCCAATGATCTGAAACTATTTCTTTTTAAATAAGTGTGAATGCTATAAACATAAATATTCCTTTTAAATTATAAACACTATAAATTGATGATCTTAGTCTTGCCTTGAAGATTAAATTGTGGAAAAATTCCAATAAAGGCGCTTTAATTAGTACTCAGGTACCTACAAAATCGTGGTCCAAAATTGTCACATTGAAAGAGATTGTAATAATGAAACAAAAATAAATGTTTAAAAAAATATGAATTTTGCAAATTATTGCGATGTTAAGTTTCATATGACAAAGGACAATTTTGCAGACAGGAAACAAAACGTGAATTCGACAGCGACGAATAAGGTGGGCGTTAAATATTTTATTTAATTATTAGTCGGCTAATAAAAAAGCCACAACCACACAGAAAAAGAAATAAAGTAATGTGAATAGGTTTTCAATATTGATTTACTTAGAAGGTAACGAAAAACCATGGGTTTTTCATAATGTTACTCAATTACGCATGTGTCAATAATTCTATTAAAAAAGAAAATTAATTTGTTTTCAATATAATCTAGGTATGTCAACCAGGAGCTTTTGAAAAAAGTTTGGTCAGAATCTCCTGTCAAAATTATCAATTACAATTTAATTTTTTCATCATATTTGAATTAAATATAAAAAAATATACAATTTTCAATTAAAAAAAAACTGCCTACAAATTCGATCAGAAATAAAGATTTATTGGGGACTATTTCTTGTGATGTAAGGATATTTAGAAGAAAATCCTCAATATCTACATATTTGTTTAATCAGTATCTTGTTATATTATTCCTACATATACATAGTTTTACTCAGAGAAATGTCTTCGTTATTGCATGGTTTATAATATATATAAAACAAATTTTACACATTTATTTAACGGACTTTTCAATCAAATGAAAAAAATTAAGATAAATCGAACAAGGCAAGATAAAATTTACAGTCATTCATTTGATTTTGATTTTTCCGCCTGAAAATTTCATATTTTGACCCAAATCTTATCATTTACATTACAGGACCATACTTTTTATTTCATAATTTTAAATTTGACAAATAACAATACCCTCAACCAATCAGTTCTAAGTTCATAAAAAGCCAGATACAAGAAAATATACAATACAATATTCATTGGCACACATACAATTACAATAATTGGCAAAGACACAACATACAAGAATCATCAATTGTTCATACATTTAAACAATATTCTAGATTGTGAAGATATGCATGAATCATGCAATCATTTGTACAATAATGATGTAATACGATCACTTCTAGATATATGACATTTTTTAAATTAATGAGTGTGTTATTTTCAGCATTTTTGGGCATTGGCTATTAAACCAGAGCTTACCTTTTTTTAGTATAAACATATTTGATATTTTCCCTTGAAAAAAAATTCAGCGAATTCCTTTCAAAAGTTAACCTATGATTATTGTATTTTTGGCAGCTGAATAGAAAATGAAATTCATCTTCAATCTCTCCTGTGTTGCAAATATTACAAAATCTTTTATCTGTGGGTATAGACAAGTGTTTCCCTTTTTCTATGGCAAGATACATGTATATATGATAATCTATTTAAATCTATATAATTTATATATCTATAATCTTTAATAATTTATATATAATTGCCTGTTTAGATTTCTAATACCCAAAAAATAATATTTTATTAGTACAGACTTGAAACTAATTAGGATTAATTTACAACATTTTTTCAACAAAGAATATAATTTAAAATATTTTGCATAAAATAAAATTATATTTATTATTATGATGACAGCTGGTAAGATATGATAGAGGTTATAGTGATTTACCTAAAAGTTAACAATTTAAGTGCGAAAATGTCAGGGTCATTGTACCGTTGCTTAGTAAGATGAACACTGACACCAATTCTCTTGGCGATTTTAAGTTATGCCATGAAATAGGTGAAGATAAAAAACAGTGATCGATTAAAAAGAACAAAAACTCTTGAACAGGGCATAAAACACGGACCACTGGAAATTCGAGAGGTGGGATCGGGTGCTTAGGAGGAGTAAGCATCCCCTATCAACTAGTCATTCCAGCCCTACCTATCAATCACGTAGAAGGAATAATCCGTAACCAAATTTAATTTTAAAAAAAACAAAGACCTAACAATTAGTATGAAATATGTCAGTCTGAATTTGACCTAAAGATAGGTTGTATTTGTTAACGATGTCATTGTAATGACCATAGAATTTACGAATTGCTGTCTTTAAACGAGATTGTTTAAATTCATATAACATCCCCTTTTTTCAGCTCTTCAAAGTTTTTTTTTTTAAATATTTCGGATTTCCAACGTTTCGGCATGAGCATCTCTGAAAAGACATAATTTGTCGAAATGCGCATCTGGTGCATCAAAATTGGTACAGTTTATGATTTACATCAACTTCTTTGTAAGTAGCCTGCGTCTGTTTGAAATCCTAAACATACTTAGCATGCTTAGAGCATGCTCTTGAGTATTGAATAAGATGGGAAAGATAAACACCAGATGCAGTTGATAGTGGAATATTATTACATAAATAAAGAAAAAAAATGGGAAAAAACCTAATGTCACCTAATTTGTCATAGACTTTAGTTGTTAGTTGGCCCTTAACGTCTACATGTATAGTAAAGCTTCCAAATATGAAACATATGTGGCAGATTCTGTGGTGTCTTTTATTTTTTGTTCACTGGGATATGTCGAGTCGACAAATGAATAGAAGTAACTATTGCTAACTGATAAAGCTTCGTCGATATATCTGAATGTCATCTTGAAGGCCATAGCAAATGTTTTCTTCTTCTCAAGTAGAAGTTTTTAAATAAAATCTGCTCCACAGGAATATAAAAACAACTCCGCTAATAAAGGATTACAATTAATGCCCATCGAATTGAAATTCCAGCAGATTGTTGGAAGACCTGACTCTGGTATCATAAAACTTAGATGAGCTCACTTTTGACCTCAGTCTCATTTTTACCCAAGGAATTAATAGTGGAAAAGTGAGACTGAGATCAAAAGTAAAATAATATTCATTATATATTTAAAGTAGCAAATACCTAATAATAAGGTAAAATTAGGATCATCAAAATATTACACCAGTGTCTGCGTTTCTTAAAAGAAAATACGATTGACAAATAATTATAAAGACAGAAAGTTAATAATAGTCATTCATATTTATCAAATATATAGTAATGTGGTGAAATGACTTTTGTTGCCATTTCCCGCTTGTGTGCAAAAATAGGTGACCTTTTGCCATGGAAACAATGCCAATCGAGCATTTGAAATACTATTTTTGTAAAATGTAATTATGTCAACAATTTTAAACAAAATCAGTGAGAATCAATTTCCAGTCCATTTTGATGCTTACAGAGAATGACTCATAAATGTAAAAAATATGCGGTTTATGGGCACAATGAACTATTTTGAAAAGTAGGTCAAAGATCAAGGTCAAAGGTCACGACGTCGGTAACCATGGTAATTTACAAGAGCCATAGTACCAAGCAATACACATGTATGTACAAAATATCAAATACCTCTTACAGTTCTTGAGATACAGGGTGTGACGACGGACAGATGCCGGATAAAGTGATTACTTAGTGCCACTCTGCTCTGCATGCGACACAAAAAAGGACTTCTTTAAAAATGTGATAAAGAATTTACACACATTATTTAAGGATTTTTAGCTTATGTTCATATGTTTCATTTATTTTCCAATTACTTTCACTTGAGTTTCAATCTATTAAAAAGCCTGTAAAATGACAATGAAATTGTCCCCCGGGGATAACGGCAAACTCCGAGGAGGATGTACTGCCCACACTGACGTAAACCCTATCTCCTCTCTGTAACTCCAGAAGAGTGTTCTCCGACCGCTTCACCCACACACTGTGTGCCCCAATAAATAGGTAAGATGCCTCCACTCCGTTCTTCATGATGTGCACTCGGAGGTAATCGCTAGCATTGCTTTGAGCGGGAATGCTGAGGGTGACGATGAAGAAGTATGTGCCTGATATAGGGGTTGTGAAGACAACAGAGGCACCGCTGTAACCGCCGCCTTTGTTGGAAATCACGTGGTCAAATTTTATGACCATGTTTGACCTTGGGTTTCTTACGTCATTCCCTAGTGTTGCCATAAAAGAAACGTCAGGCTTTCCTGAAATACCAAACTGAAGTTAAATAGAAAAAGAATCTTTAATTTCTAAAACTAAACTCATATATCTGGCGAATATGCTAATAGCTTTTTCTCACATGAAATGCTCCAAAATCGGACTTTGACAATCGGAATCAGATGTTTTACTAAAAATCAAAGCTTCAGGTACCTATTTATCGAATTTTTTTTAATTATTTTCTTTCAACATCTTCCTTCAAATTAAACAAGTATAAGAATACCTTAGTGCTGTCATATATTTTTAAAGCAAGTAGATGACTTGCATTTCACAGTAAACAGAATACTGTGGCCCTTTGTGAAAATAATCAAAATCAATCCGTTTTGGAAACAATTTCACTCAACAGAGCCAGACTTTTTCTCTCCGCACAATTCACTTATTGTTTCTCTGTTACAGGTGTCATAGTTTGTGAGGTACTGGAAACAGGTTCCTGTATTTTCACAGATACAGACTCGTCCAATAACAGCCAAACACCAACACAGTAATGGGAATCTGGTGGTATACATAGTACTTACAGTGTAGTAAGAGTTAACTTACTACATGTACCATAAAGAACTTTTTTGATAATGATTTGTGCAAAATCAAACACTTACGTTTTATATACACCATAATCTCAGGCACCATACCATTTGATAAACGAGAAATATACATTGTATATAACCTCGTAAGCACTAACGCGATTAACAACATCGACGAATACTCAAACTTCTGATATCTTTATATTTTTGTCAGATGAATCGAAAAACTTATCACAACTATTAAATAACTCTTGCTAGCACAGGTGTTTTTCTGTGAATTTTAACAGTTGATATAAACGGTGGATAAACCTCAAGCCAAAACATATAACTCTGATTCCAAAAAGGAAAGCGCGTTTGCCTCGAAGTCGGTATTGTTTTGTTTAAGTGTTGTTGCTGTTGTTGTTTGTTTGTTTGTTGTCTTTTTTTGTAAAAGTATAAAGATCAGTGCCTTCATTTGTGTGCAAACAAGATGTGTTTGTGAAACACTGATGGTCAAAATTAATGGTGCCCAAGGAAAGGCCATTCTCACAAGAAATACACATGGAAAATATGAAAGCCCTAGCACCAACCATTCAGAAGTTATGGCCAAGGTTAGAGTTTTTCAAAATTAGGTCAAACTCCAAGGTCAAAAGGTTAAAGTTGTTGGTATCCAAAGTAAGGTTTTGTCACAAGGATACATATGTGAAGTGTGAAAGCCCTAGCACCAACTGTTCAAAAGTAATGGCCAAGGTTAAAGTTTTTCAAAAAGTAGGTCAACCTCCAAGGTCAAAATGTCAAAGTTGTTGGTATACAAAGTAAGGTCTTGTCACAAGGATTAAATATGTGAAGTTTGAAAGTACTAGCACCATCTGTTCAAAAGTTATGGTCAAGGTTAAAGTTTTCCTAAAGAAGGTCAAAGAGTCAAAGTTCTTGGTATCCAAAGAGATTCTTGTCAAAAGGATTACATATATGAAGTATATCTAAGATATCGAATATTAACATTGGTATAACTATTTTATAACATTACTACTAGAGAGTCTTTAGCCTTCTTATTCATTTCAGACTGAAAGTTTATCTAGTACGTTTACTTTACTAGTATTATTCGGGGAAACGTATAAGCTGAATTGTAACGTTATTTTTATTCTTTCCTGTTCATCAAAGTCAGATTTTACAAATATTTACTTTGATCTTGAACATATTTCTCAGCAGTCATATTGATAACTAGCTGCTGTCATAAGACAGTAATACCCGCACATAGGTATTTGCCATTGAATATACTCTTCTTCATATTTGGGTAACCAGAGAAGAAGCCACAATGATTCCATAATTTACACAGATTATATACATATATATCATATATATATGTATCAAATTGAGCATAAAATGCTCAGATGAGTCTTGTGTAAGTATTTTATATAATAAATTCATTACAATCTCTGGTCATAAATGTTTAAAAACCTTAAATTTGTGAATTTTAATCCCACTTCCGATGGCCACTTGCCATCAATACTTATTCCAAAATATTTATGAACGATCTACTGAAAAAAAAAAATGTAAGAGGAGTTCAGGGAACCAGGTATTTAAAAAAAGTCAATTATTTGATTACCATTTGGCCCCTGTGGTGAAAAAATCCCGAAACCTTATTGCACATCTACAGGAGACAATCAATCATATTCCAAAACATGATTTGGCTATTGTAAATAATGTAACTTGAGTACAGGGAACAAGGTTTTAGTATAAAAAAAGGTGATTTTTGACCCCGATTGCCCCCTCCCTCCTTCCCGGGAGTGAAAATGGAAATTCCAAAACCTTACTGCACATCCAGAGGACATTCCTAATTATGTTCCAGAATATGAATGGGCTACTGCAAAAAATATAAGAGGAGTACAGGGAGCAAGGTTTTTTACTCCCATCTAGCCCAAAGGGTGAAACTGAAAAAAAAAAATCAAAATCTTTTTGCACATGTTCAAAGCACCACCAATAATATTCAAAAAGATGAAATGGATACTGCTTAAAATGTAGGAATAGTTCGAGGAAGAAGATAGTTTAACATGACGGACGAACGAGAATAATGACAATATACCAGAACTTAAATTCTTCAGAATGTGCGGGTATTATAAAAATTTCACATTTTTTTTTTCAATATTTTCATAGGTTTTACCTTTGCAAATGAAAGTTTTGGAATTCTTTATTATTACTATTCCTGAAAAAATAATTATTATTAAGGGTGTATTCCCGTTTTGTATACATTTGATAATTACGTGTAGAACAATAGTTGTGAATTAACAATCATACTGTGTATTACAATGTATTGTAAAATAAAGGGAAAAAAGAATTCATTGATATTTATGTCTCAACTCAGTCCGTTTTACATTTCATAGAAAAGTTAAAGACGCAATTAATTAATGAATAAAGAAAAATTTCAATGACATTAAGGTTTCAAAACACATATAAAAGAATTAATTGAAAAATGAATAAATTTATGCTATTGAAGATTTGCATGCATAATTTCGGCAATTGAAAAATTGAGAAAGCTTAAAATTTATATTCTATTATGTAGTTCTCAACTAAATCTTTTTTAATTAGATAAATAAACAAATGATAAAATAAATAAGGAAATAAAATATTTTCAAAAGGTGGAAAATCAACTTGTTCATCCAAGGGGAAGCTGAGGAAATCAGATAGTAAGGAATAATAAATCTAGATATGTTAAATACACATGACTTAAGCTCTCTTTCCCTAAGTTCACCTTCAATTCAACAATTCAATTCGCACTTTATATTCTGTTTTGCACACTATTTCAAATATGTGCAAAACGGGAACAATCCTCATTAAATTCTTAGATTAGAATGCTTTACTTAAATAACATATTAATACAATAAAAACTTAAATTTATAATATTCCATTTTTCTAGGACTTTAGGCATGGTGTTATCAGAATTTCTACAAAATTTAGTGGACATATTCTGCTTCTTAAGTTTCAGGTTACCAGCAGGGTTATTCAATGACGTAGCAGATGGTGTCGTAGATATTGAAACCTATTCAATTATCACTTAAATCTTCGTAATCAACGAGATTTAAAATCAGTAAAATTATGACTCTTGCATTTTTTACCCGTTAATATTGTATTTTAAAGCTTGCTATGTTTTAGAAAGTCAACTATGCGAAATGCAGAGTCCTGCCATAATGAATTACCGGTAATAATGAGAGAACAATTCTTTATGCCTCAAATCTTTAGTGTCATATAATGGCGATATATACGATAAATATATATACAAATGTGTATTAGAAGATTATGATCATAATCTTGGATCCTTTAAAAAGACATTATCTATTTATACAAAATATTTCTCAAGATTATCAAACAGATATTAAATCTCAAATTCCATGCCATTGTCAGTTAATCCGAGGTATGGAACGAAGGACCTCAATAGCTTTACGCACTTCGAGATATCTACATACGGGTAAACAAATATAATTAACAAACGGACAAAGGAAAGCGGCTTTCAAATCATTTAAACTTGTCCCTTTTTGTCAAAATAATAATATCTTGAGAGAACTGGCGCTTTCTTTTGCCCGATTTTGTGTCACGTGCGCCATGTATTTAGGTTTTAATTGATTCCTCTCTTTTGGCTTACGCCAATATTGAGAATATTTTATTAAGTTTGGCTTTTAAACTGTTTTCATATTTAAAGTACCGACTTACTTAAAATTCTGAATTTGTTAGCAAAGAACATTCGCAATACTGGGTACTATTCAATGTGTTTTATGTTGAGGATGAATGGTGTGTATAGCTGATTTTGTTGGAGGATATAATTGGAATGATGTTGTGAGCTAAATTCGTATGTAAATTTATTAAATAATATCTGGTGTTGGTCATATGGAAACTTTATCGCCAGCTGCTGACCACACAGGTACTGTACCCTCGGAACTGCTCCAGAATGGCCACATGGTCTCTGTTTCGAGGGAACCACGACAGAATGACCTCGGGGCCCCTGTCTCCGTGGAACAACCGTTGGCTGACCGTAGGGTCACTGCTTCAAGAGAACCGCCTCAGTATCTTGACAGGCGACGATCGTGGTTGACTGAGGATATTCCAGACGATGATGATGATGATGATGCTATCATCATACCAATTCTACCTCTAGAATTAGCAGTAGTGTGTTGTGTGACAAATTTCGTCCTACCCGGTGTGGGTAAGAATGTTTATTAAACAATATTATCTTAATAAAGTTAATGGTAATCTTCGGTGAATGAATAAACCTTTATAACGAGTACTAATTAAGTCATATCCATCAGAGAGGGTAAAATTTCGATTTTTTTTTTGAAGTGTTGGTCAGATATACTACGTACATTGGTAAATTTTGACATAGCAAAGCTTAGCATGCTTAATTTGACTTTATTTGAAGATATACAAGCAATTTTTATATTTGGATTGATTATAATAATGAATTTAATTGGACACCAAATGAACGCCAATTTTGTCCACCTCCTTTTCCCTTCAGTTCCTTTTAAGAAAATCAAACATTTATAAAGTTCATATTTAGTCATATTTACAGACTTCAAGAAACATATTGAAATTTATTGCAACAGGCACCATGATAGCGGGCTTTTCTGTGCTGTGCTGTGCTAAAACAGACGACATCACACCTAAACAGAAATACTCATCAGCCATAGTTGTAGTGGCTATCGGCTTCCTCCAGCTGATTATGGTGTCCTGCTTCCTGATTGGCTGGATTTGGAGCGGGATTTGGGGAGTCTCCTTAATAGGAAATTCAGGTATAATATCCAAAACAGATTTAATATGTAAAATGAGAGAAAAATAAAAATATTGGATATGAACTCAACATGATAAAACGAACTCACGTATCTTCGTCTCATTTTAGCTGAATATTATAAAGAATCGGAGTCCTCAAATTGGAGAGGCGATAATCGCCGACGCTTGCGGCCTCGGTCGAACCTTATTTATCCGATGAGGGCTCGATCTAACATTAGGTACCACAGTCCACCTCCACCTTATGAAATGTACCGTACCCCGCCCCCTGGGTACTCTATGCCTGGACAGACAGTGGATCAAGAGGAAACGGAAATTCCAGCGGAACCCGAGCCTGATCGAAATTTAGATATGGTATATTTAATTATCAGTCGTATAGTGTTTTGTAGAAAGATTTGCTTATGGACACAGACAAGATTTCTTAAATCTTTCAAATCAGTTCAAATGTGATAAATAATGACAATATTATGCTATCAGATTTACTTATAGCCAATTCCCAGTCTGTGTTACAATGTACATCGAAAGACATTTAAATTAGAAATGGCAATGATAAAAACCATCAGTATTACATCTGGTACCTTTGGTTCCTCTTTAAGCTTGGTTATAATATCGTACAATAGTGTAATCCTTTCCGTTTCACTAGTAAGATACAAGAAAATGTCCACTCAAATGTATTTCTTCCAACTATGATTTTAACGATTTTGGGATTGAAACACTGTATTATATGTGGGTTAAAAGAAAGCAAAAAACAAAAACAAAACCTCAAGTATATTAACTGTTCGTATTATATTTGTGTAGAATATATTTTATTGAGGAAAAAAATTATATTTTTAATCAAAAGTTAAAATTATTTCAGGTAGAGGAAAATATAATTAGAAACGAAGTAAATAATCCACAGCCTCAATTCTGGCAGTGTGCGGTTTGTCAAAAACAAAACAATGCTTCGGAACGCAAGGTAAGCTCCTCTTTTTTAAATTCCCATACACCTTACATGTATGTCATTTTTTGATCTTCAACACTGATATATTTAATAAGTTTTAAACAGTATTCATTGTATACTACTTCGTAAACTTTACAGTTAATACAAAGAACAGGGTCATGGGGAAAACATCAAGATGACTGTTGAAATTCCAATATTCGACATTATTTAAAAGATTTCCTCTCCCCTTAACATTTCTCGTTAATGTGAATGTCCCATATTGCACAATACCATCTATATCCCGTACACTATACATGTACATGTGTATAAATGTACATGTATATCCTGTACAAATATTACGGATTTCAAACCAATGAACATTTTTTTTCTTCCGGATTTTAATGACTGATAAAAATTTAAAATGTTTATTTTAACTTAATTTTCTTTCAGTTTCAGTGTAATCGCTGTATGGAGACGGTGTGTGATTCTTGCTATCAGCAGCACTTCACGATGCCAAACGGGGAGCGGATCGTGGTGTGTGACACGTGTTACAATGAACTCTCTCTCCCCAGCGTCACGTGAAATTAACCGAAATATAAACGTGTTCATTTTGATGGATATTGCAGAGAAGCTGCTACAATGCTTAAAAGAGCATTGATTTCGTTCTCTCCCAAAGATTCTAATATTGAAAAAAAATTACAGCAGTACATAAATTTATAGGTTTTTTTTTTTTATTTAATGGCATATTTCTCTAGGAATTTCTGTGACCCCCCCCCCCTTCTAGAGAGAGAGAGAGAGAGAGTCATGCTCTACAAGTCTGTGCATATTTTGATAGAAAAAAGGGAAAAAAGTGAATTCTCCTTCTTAATTTAAGTTATAGTGACTTAAAAATTGCAGAAATTTAAAATTCGTCGAGACAGTGTCACTTGCAGTATTCTGTCTTTCAATATAAATCTGTTTACCAGTACCATATTGTATTATAACTTAGTATAAAGAATGTTTGCGAACGACCATGCATCAAAGATATATCTAGACTTTGGGGAACTTTGTTTCCCTGATTTAGCATTTAATATTAGATTCTGTTGCATGACGTTATAATATGTGGCCGGGCAGTTATGAAATGGGGAAATTTCTGCGTAACAGCGATGACAATATATCTTATTTAATTATTTGTCAATATGCCGCACATTAGTTTTGTATAATATATTCTACCTTAATATTATACCAATGGCAGAAAGTCGAATGATTGTTATTTTCACAAAATAATATACCCGGTAATATATTTTGTATATTTGTTGTTTTGAAATAAAAAGTATGAATTTCTTTAGAACTCTCAATTATTATTAATTTTATTAAAAAGGTTCAATTTTCTCTCTCTCTCTCTCTTTTCTCAAAATACTGTCTTATCTCACAATTTAAGTCTTTATCTTCATCTAATTTGTCCTAGGAAATGATATGGATAGATTCAAAAGTATATACAAGCGAAGAGGTCGGAACGGACTTATTTTAATTTTTACTTCTATTGCACTTAATATTCTGTATACACATCAGGTATAGAATGCAATGCGAAATGACAGACAATTTAATTTTCTCTTGATATCATCATTCTGAAAAGCCAGGGAATTTTTCATGCAAAGTAGCCCAAGTGAATAATTGCACAAAATTATCCGTAATTTGTTCAGAAAAAATACACTTGGATACAAAAATGTGTATGCAAATTACTTTGAGAATGATGATCCATTTTAGTCGAATAATCTAGTTGTGAAAGTACAATAAATGTAGAAATAAGGAGCTGATAAATCTTGAGTTACTTTTCGGCGCTGTTTCAGACCTGTGGAGTCGCCCGCGTGGCGCAGTGGTTAGAGCGTTTTTTCTATATAGTCCGATGAAGGGAGCTGATCCTTACATACATGTATGTCGCGGGTTCGAATCCACTGCGGGACGTGGAGACCGGTCCTTCGGACGAGTCCGTATAAACCGAGGTCCCATGTCGCAATAGGTGCTACATGGCACGAAAAAGATTCCTCACTGCTCAATGGCCGAGTATAGATCAAAATTTGCTGCCCTCCACCGGCAAGTGGTGGCGTCTCCATATGAGTGAAAAATTCTCGAGAGGAAAACAAAGAAAAAACCCAGACCTGTGGACTCAAAGAATCACAAGCAAAACATTGGAATTACAAAGGGAAATGTACTGCTACTTATAAGAAAAGCTTCAGCTGAAAATATTCAAATTTATAATTTTAGCTCACAAAAAAGTTATACTGTAACAATAACCATGTATTAATGCCTTCACAAATGGCAGAAGTCGGATTGAATTTATTTTGTGTATATTAACTTTAACAGTAGTGAACACGTGCACTTTTTCTTTCAGACCTTTGCAACTGATAAATACATTGACAACAAATGTAAAGAATAAGATTTCTTAAAATTCCTTTGATCATAGACTATAAACTCATGTAAAAATTGATTTTGAATATCAGAAAATACCCCCCCCCCAACTTTGATTAAATTCGAGAAAAAAAATTACAAAAGACATCAAAAAAGCACATTTCTTTTTAGCTTTTACACATAATTAATAAGCATTACATGCGCAGATCTGGGGGGGGGGGGTCGGGGGGGGGGGAATTTGCACTTATTAAATGTATAAACTAAACCAACAAAAAGTGACCTTGCCCCCCCCCCCCCTCGAAAACGCGGATCTGTGTAAAGTTGGTAGTATGAAAAGTCATAGGCATGAAGCTTTAGAGGTCAACGACTACCCCCACCCCCCTCCCCAAACGAAATTGGTTTTTCACGTTTAGGGAAGGAGTTTACGGGGTTTTTGTTTTGTTTTGTTTTGTTTTGTTTTTTATTTTTTTTTTTTATTTGCTTTCAAGAATTTTTAGATAGTTTTTTTTTTTGACTTGGGTGGACCCCCCCCCCCTTCTGGAAAAAAAATCCTGGATCCGCGCCTGTATTAAATCCACCAGCTGTTATCTTATTCGAGGGGAAGTCACTCGTATTAACTACATCCGCTTCGGTTTGTAAACAAACTGAGAAACTGAAAAAGAAGGTAAGGAATCATATATCATTGTTTTTATTCTTTATTCGTAATGTATTGACACATTTAAAGTTTGCCTTTTTGTTTAAGAGTCCTATATTTTGTCATAAATCCCAGATCTATTTTTCTAGGCGCTTTATTTCTAATAAGAAACTGTTGTTGTTTTTGTTCCTTTAGGGCATGTACAAGGAATTTCAGACGATGACGCATTAGAATATTTCAGTAAAACAACTCTTGTTAAAATAAAAAGTGAAAAGAACTCTATAAGACACGAGACATGGGTCATGGTGAGGCCCACGCCCGGGGTAAACAGGGGAGGATCGCTGTCCCCGCTATGCCCCGTCCGATGGCGATACTGTGTTGTGTTCTGAATTTTCTCGTCCCTGGATTGGGTAAGAGTTATCTTTCTTTTCCTGCTTTGTATCAGATTATTTTGTACATGTGTACCTAGATATTAGAATTATGTGGATGTCAAAAAGTGGAAATTTTATACAAAATGGATTGAAAGAAGTATCAAAAACCTGAACGACCTACATGTAGTGTTAGAAAATGGAAAGATAAAATGTTTTTGTAACAGAAACATTTATATGCCTCTGCTGGGGATTGAACCCGGGGCCGCTGGCTTGCCAGTCCAGTGCTCTACCAATTGAGCTAAAGGGTTAACCCACTAGCCCAAGCTAGTAGGAAGCCATGTATCTGACACTACCACATTGTCCCCCTCCAGAGAATGAGATGTCCTCATCTCTTTTG